>NC_044905.1:55075398-55375398 GCF_001633185.2 Quercus lobata | reverse complement strand
TCTCAATCTCATCCTTCTTTTTAATGGCATAACTGAAACATAAGTGATTAAAACCATCAGTGATTAAAACCATAAATTTTCGAAAGTATGGTGAGGAACATCAGGGAGGCGACAAAACAAGAGATATTCTACAACACTGCAGATAGTAATAAATCCCCCAAGATATCATTAGATGTATGAGTAAAGAGTAGATAATCTAGGCCTCGGTTACCTGTTTGATGATCCCTTTGCAGCATTAATAAGTTCATCAGCCAAACATTCTGCAATTGTCTTGATGTTCCTAAAAGCAGATTCACGAGCACCTGTAGTAAGGAGATAGATAGCCTGATTCACACGCCGAAGTGGAGAAATATCCACAGCCTGACGCCTGACAACTCCAGCTGAGCCAATACGAGTAGCATCTTCCCTTGGTCCACTGATATAACAAAAGTACTAAAAAGTAAATACAGAATATAATGCCAGAAACTATAAAAAGATCACAATCTGGACCAAATAAATTGCTTCCTTCTCGTTTGTATACCTATTGACCACAGCATCAACAATAACTTGGATGGGATTAAGGTCTGTCAGCAAGTGAATAATCTCCATTGCATGCTTTATAATCCTCACTGCCATCAGCTTTTTCCCATTATTTCGCCCATGCATCATCAGAGAGTTTGTAAGCCTCTCCACAATTGGGCACTGGGCTTTCCTGAAACGCTTGACTGAGTACCTCCCAGCTGTATGCGGGACATAGGTTGCATGCTTGGCAGCAACCACGCCAACGTAATCACTCAAAGATATGTCACTAACCTACAAAGCATATAATTTAAGATCAAAAGAAAGCATTACGCGAGATTCCACTGAATGATTCTAATGACCAGTATTACCATCACTCATTTGTTCCATTAGCAAGATACAATTAAATATTTTCACAGAACAATATCAGTCTATGACAGCACACCAAGGAACTAAGGTATTCAGTCAAATATTACAGGAACTGTGTTATAAGATCAACAAAAAAAAGTTAACCTACAAAAAAGACCAACTTTTAACACAAAGTAAAAAACCACAGAAACAGCAGTGCAAGCCACAGAATTGCCAGTGATGCCAATGCATTTTCACAAATCTAACTATCAATAAGCTATAATCAAATTTCCTAATTTCATTCCATAATTTGACAGTCCAGGCATAAATCCTTTCTTGATAACCTACAATTCTAAGTAACAAGTCAAAATTTTAAGAGACTGCAGTTAAACCAACAGTCATAAAACAGTGAACATGGGCAGTACAGTTGTTTCTAATTGTAAGCGAATCACCCAAGCATTGTTTTGAAAACAATGACTGTCAATCAGATTTGAAGAAGAAAAATACATTTAATATAGATTTTAGCTGTTATCACAGAAAAGGCAGGCGGGTCATGTTTCATCAGTACTTGTACCTATGTACATCTTATAAACATCAAGATCATGCAAAATCTTTTTTTTTGGGGGGGTGGTGGGGTGTGGGGGTGTGACATGATAATCAAAGCACACAACAACAAAGGGAGGATGCAGGGCAATTGCTGAGAAGCATAAAGGAAGACACAGGTATTATTGGAAATTAGTGGACATCTAGTGAAATCCACCACAAAAAACAGAATCACATCAAAATCCAAGAAAATATGAAAAATTTACTTTCTGAACGAAATTCAATCATTTCTGGGTTGATAGACTTGAATTCTAGTGGCTCTTTTTAGTACCACACAAAGGACTAAGTTCCTAATTTTCGTGGCTTGCAACCACATTATATTACTTTTCCCAATGTCATCAGAAAAAAAGAGGGCACGGCAAACAGGTTTGATAGGATTTTCCTTATTTTCAAACATTATAGATACCAAAAAAAAAAAAGAAAAACTGCAGACCATATAATGACCATATTTGAGTTATGGCCAAACATACATTATGTAAAGACCAAATTGGGAAGCAACCCCTCTCAAGCCCAATTTCAAGCAGACCTCTGGTCACTTATCAAACACGAGGGTCACAAAATAGGTGGGCCTTTTCTTTCAATTAAGAACAAGAATTTCAGCCAACAGGTATAACATAACATACCAAATCATAAAAACAAAATTTAAAGATACTAAACAACAGTACACGCACAAACAAATTAGTGACAGGTGAATCATAAATTATATACAATGACCGCTAGATCAAATGCCATTTCCTGGTGTTTTCAATAAAGGCATTGAGGGTTCAAATCTCCCTACCCAACTTAATTTTGTTTTCTTTTGATAATTAACTATGTACTAAAAATATATTTCATAACACACATTACAAGAAAGATATAAGAAAAGAATAAACACGAATCGTGTCGGGGGATTGCTATTAAGCCCACTGGTGCGAAGTCTCACTTTCAACCCTTGGTATTCTCTTTACACTCATGCAAAGGATGAAAGAAATGGCAATTTTCATATGTCAGAGTGGGAAGATAGTGAATAGGCAAAAATGGGACATCAAGTATGACAAGAGACCGAAAGATCTACAAGTTTTTACACTTGTAGAGGCAAATAAAGTTAATAATATGCTTAGCAAAACACCATTATATGAGACCCTCAAAAACTAGCAATACATTAAAACTTTCAACACCCATCATAACATATATATAATACAGTGAAAATCTAGTCAATTTAAAGTGAAATATAGTTAATGCATCATTAGAACCAAACAACAAGTACAATTGTACATAGGCAGCTCAAATCTGAGAAACAAACTTTAGCAAATCAAGAAACATAGTACGATTAAAAAAAAAAACAAAACCTGAACGTCCTCAAAGGTCCAGCGATTGAAGAGCTTGACATCGTTGTGGGGTAGAATTGCATCTTGGGTGATAGGTTTCTCAGGAGCTGGTGGAGCAACCACAACATCCGCCATTTTTTTTGGTTTGTTTTTTGTATCTTTTTCTATACACATCAAAATTCAAATACAGTATTAAAACATAAAAAGCTTTAGAAAGAGATTCATGGCTATACTGGTATGTATGTAGAGAGAGAGAGAAAGAAGAAACTCACCTGTTTGAGAGAGAGAGTCGCAGTCTCACAGCAGGCGGCAACGATGAGAGTTTTGCAATGCGGAAGTGATGAGATGAGAAGAAACCCTACTTTAACCTAAGACCCGGGCCTAACATTATGGATTGGACCGGGTCAAGCCCGGCCCGTTCTGCTTCCTTTAGTGTAAGAGGTACGTTTGTGCATTCAATACAAGAACCCAACCCAACCCAACTTATCTGGATTGGGTTTTCAAGGGATGATGGTAATTGGGTTGGGTTTAAATTTTATTTTTAAAAAAAATTGAAAACTTTGATTGTCAAGATTTTCAGCCCAAGTAAATTAGTAGTTAAAAAAAAATGTATTTTAAATTTGATGATTTGATTTTTTTTTTTTTTTAATGTAAAAACTCAAATCAACTTTATTATTTTGATTTATTTAGGTATTTTGAGCACTACTTTTATGAGTGGGAATATAGGCTTGATTGTGTAAATTATAAGCATTTATTGAATAATGGGCTTAAATAGTTGTATGAAAATCCTTTTTTCTTTATTAGGTCTCACAAAATTGCCTAAACTTAATTACCCAACTCAACAAAAACGATCCCAATAGGTTGGATTAAGTTGGTTTTTATAGATATCATGGGTTGTGTTATATTATTGAGTTTGGCTGAAGTTGTCTTATAAAAATCCTTTTTTTTTTTTTTGTTCTTCTTTTTCTCTTTGGGCAAAATGGCATCATTTTGCATTTGCCAGGTCTTCACTTCATTTTCATTGAAACTATGTCATTTTGGGGCTTATTTGGCAAAAAAAAAAACAAAACACATCAACAAGATGACATGGCAGTTAACAGTAGAAACTAATCAGGGGGTGATTTGCTAACAGAACCAAAAACCAAATGTTGGAATGTAAAATCAAAGTTTTGAAAACATTGGGGTGTAAAATCTAATTACTCCCAAACGTTAAGAGTGTATTTTGCAATTTACCCTATATATATATATATATATATACACACACACACTAACCTCATCACACACGCTTCATACTTGCGATAAGGCTCTTTTTTTTATTTTGAGTTTAATATAATTTTTCAATTTGAAATTATCTATACTACTTTTTTTTTTTTTTAGAATACTAAGTATTTTTTTAACACACACACACGGGGAGAGGAGACTATACTACTATTTAAGGTGCATCTCTTGTTTGGGATCCTCAAATTTTAGTTCAAAAATGCCCTTACACCCCAATGTTTAAGTAAAGATAAAACTAAAGAACAATACAGTAAAAATACAACTCTAATTCCATCTAAAACATTGCCTAAAAAATAGGATCATTCTTATGTTGATTTTCAAACTGTTTTATCTACTTATAAATTAAATTTTCAAAATAAAAATTATATATAACAGGGTTTTTTTTTTTTTTTTGCTACAAAATAAACGTGTAATATTTATTAATTTAAGCTAGCCTCATGACACTCATGATTGTATTAGCAAACCTAAATACGTAATATTAATGAGAAAACATGTAAACTTCAAGTTGGAATGAATGAAAAATTATAAGCCTAGTAACTTATAAGTGCGTTGACATTTTCAACATATTCCCTAACAAGCTAAACTAAATATTCTTTTATAAATCTGTTTGGATAGAACTTATTTTGCTGAAACTGAAAACTGAAAACATTGTAGTAAAATAATTTTTAATTAATGAAAAAGTTGATAAAAAATGAAATTTGTGGATCCGTAAACAGTGCACGGATGCACTTTTCACGGAAGACCGGTCAAAAGTTGCGGCTATTGTTCATGTACAGTGCATGAACAGTAGCCGCTTGTGGGGAAAACGCGTGCAAAAAAAAAAAAAAAAAAAAAAAGGGGAAAACGCAGAAACGCAACGCAGCAAAATGCAACGCTATCCAAACATTACCTATGACTACTTTTTAGAAAAATTCTGTTATGGATTATTATTTAGGTATTTACATTTGGTTGAATTTATTTTATTCTTAAAGAGAAAGTATAACACTTTCTAAAATATCATTTTTTTTTTTTTTTTTTTTACAGAAATGTTATGTTGATAACATTTTCATAACAAATTCTAACCGGCAAGTACTGGATATTTTTATTTAAAAAAAATATATTACATTTATTTTAATACTCATTTATGTGTATCAATTATCCCTTAATGTTAGATACATTGATTGCTAAATTTTGAAATTAAAATATAATTCAAAATTTGAATAGCTTTTGTCAATGGTTTTAATTACGAAACTTATGAACTTTAATGTGATATTAATATCATAATTACCAGTATATTTGGTTTTATTACAATTATATATTTTCCATTCTAAACGTTTTGTACTCTTTTTTTTGAAGCCAAACATTTTGTATTCAAATGTTCTTATTTAAATGTGACATAATAACGTCATATCTGGAAGATTTTTCAGCACTTAAATGTACATCTATTGCTAAATTATTTTATGTTATAATAAGTTACTATATACACACAAATGTTTACCATTTGATTTAATGGAAAGCGGTCAAACAGCTAGCAATTTTTTGTAACATATATTTAGAAACTTTTGAAAAGATATTGTAATAATGGGCCATTAAATGCATGGCATTATGATCCTTTCTTTTTGGAGAAAGTCTAGTGCCACAGAAAAATGCACAATTTATGTCACAACTCGCCACATGGCGAGTTGTGGTTGGTGGAAAGGGTGATGTGGTGGAAGGGTGATGTGGGGACACCCTTCCACCAACCACAACTCGCCATGTGGCGAGTTGTGGCATAAGTTGTGCATTGTGGTTGTGGCACTAGACTTTCTCTTCTTTTTGTTCTCAACGTAAAATGTTTGGCTAAGACAACTTTTGATATCCGGTTATATTATGTTACAAATATATATATATATATATATATATATAGGGTCCGTTTGAATTGAACTTATTGTTATTGAAACTGAAAATTGAAAACACTGTAGCAAAATAATTTTTAAACATGTGAAAAGTACCGTGGGATCTATTTTTAATATTTTTAATGCGTGAACAGTGCTGCTACAGTACATGAACAGTACTACTACAGTGCATGAATAGTAATTTTTGTCTCTGCACAGTAAATTTACTGTTCATGCGCTGAAAAAAAAAAAAAGAAAAAAAAAAGGGACGGAAATGTGAAAATGAAAATGTGAACGTTGGTTTCAGCTGAAACCAAACACTCACATAAAGAAAGCTATTGATTATATTAATTTATTTTAATAACTTTATGACTATTTAATTGATATCAACCCTTTTGATTTTTTGGCTAAGTACAAGCAACATGTTTGACTCTATATATATAGAAAGAAATAAAAATTTCAAAGACACATTTTATTTTTTGAATTACAAAACTGCAGACTTTTCAAAAACAGTTTTTTATTATCCTAACTGTAGATGGCATGATTTGTTATTATCTCTTCTTTATTTTCAACAAGTTGTTACTTGGAAAAATTTAAGTAGTAAGTTTAAATTTAAATCAATAACAACTAACTATCTATGATTTATTGTGAAAATATTGTAGATATATCCCTTCGCATGTACTCAACAAATTGCAAACTGGTGTAAAGAAGATAAGATGGAAACAAAGAATTTTGTGGTTGAATTTGCTTTGGAGCTTGGAGGAAAATCATGGCATATTCCTTCCACGAGGTTCGAATTTCGGTCGCTTTGCAAGAAATTTAATTTCACTCGTGAATGAGAATTGAGGCACGTAACTACACCATTTGTGGAAGGGACTAGTGCAAGATGCAAAGCTTAAATTATCATGTATAGCTTTCTGCATAAAATGTAGAAGACAAAGCCCCCATTTATCTCAGAATTGGGGCCTTCACAATTGGATTTTAATTTTAAGTAATAATTTTCATTACACACTTTTTTATAATTTATTAAGAAAATCTTACCCAAATTAATATTAATCAATATCCTTCCTTCACGAGTTGTTGACTAAAGTCCAGCCAACTCAACTCTACATCCGACTCACCCTTGAGGAGCCCATGGCCTTGGCAATGTCTCTGAGCACAAATTTCTGAATCTTCCCAGTCGAAGTCTTAGGCAGTTCATCCTTAAACACCACTGTCTTAGGCACCATATAGTGCGGCAATTTAGCTCTACAAAACTCCATAATCTCCTTCTCGCTCGGCTTCGATTTCAACCTTTCCTTGAAGCTCACAAAAGCACAAGGTGTCTCACCCCAAAACTCATCGGGCCGAGCCACCACAGCTGCTTCATTAATCGCTGGATGTGTATAAAGCACAGACTCAACTTCCACACTGCTCAAATTCTCTCCACCGCTTATGATCACATCTTTGGACCTATCTTTGATCTCCAAATACCCATCTGGGTGCATAACTCCCACATCACCAGTGTAGAACCAACCATTCTCTGTCATACATTTAGAGGTACCCTTTGGGTCTTTGAAATAACCAAGCATCACTGACCCACCTCTGAATACAACTTCACCGAGTGTTAACCCATCTCGTTTCACACTCGCTCCTGACTCAGCATCCACAACATCCACTTCGGTCATCCCAATAATCTTCACTCCTTGTCTAGACTTTAGCCTCGCTCTTTCACTCGCTGGCAAACGATTCCACTTTCGTTTCCACGCACACGAAACAACGAGTCCAGCCGTTTCAGTCAACCCGTAGCCATGACTCACCACAAAACCCAACGACTCGGTCCTGAACAGCACGGCAGCTGGTGGTGGAGCCCCTGCTGTGAGAATCTGAACTGGGTTTTGAAGCTTTTCATTGTTGGGTGAGTTTGTTAACATGTTCAGCACCACAGGTGCACCGCACATGTGAGTCACACCATGTTTTTTGATAAGATCAAAGATTATTGGTCCATCGAATTTGCGAAGGCAGATATTGGTCGCACCCATGGCTGCCATTCCCCACGGGTAGCTCCATCCATTAGCGTGGAACATAGGTAGGGTCCACAAATATACAGGCTGCTTTGGTACACCCCAATCTAACAAAGAAGTAACGGTGATGAAGAAAATCCCTCTGTGACAGTGGACCACGCCTTTCGGAGAAGACGTTGTACCCGAAGTGTAGTTCAATATCATCGGGTCCCACTCCGAGAATTGGTCATCGTCCCACTTGAATTCAGGATCACCTTTCTCCACCATCCTCTCGTACGCGCAGCAAAAATCAACGGTGGATGATGATGAGGAAGAGAGAGCCTCACCACCATCATCATCATCGTCGGTGATGAGGACGAGTTGAGGGCGTTGAGTATTGGGCGGGAAGAGAGAGAGAGAGCTTGGAGGATGAGAGAGGAAGCCAGGTGATCAACGAAGACGAGTTTTGATTCGCTGTGGCGGAGGAGTACGGAGATCGTACGGGCGTCGAGGCGTGTGTTGATGTTGTTGAGGATAGCACCGGACATGGGCACAGCGAAGTGGAGCTCGTACATGGCCGGGATGTTGGGGGCTATGACAGACACCACGTGGCCTCTCTTGATGCCGAGCGATGCGATTGATGAGGCTACTTGAAGACATCGACGGTAGGTCTGTGACCACGTGTAGGTGGTGGTGTTGTAGATGACGGAAGTGCAGTCACCGTACACAGTGGCTGCTCTTTCTAGAAAGCCTGGTGGGGTTAGAGGCGATGAGTTTGCTTTTCTTGGCCTCAACTCTTCCATTACTCTCCGTCTCTTTCTGTCCTTATTTTTTTAAGTGATAATGTCCTGACTGTATTTCTTTTAGTGATAATATTAATATCCTGAAAGTGTGGATGTTTTGTGATTAATAAATAGCTTCTTGTGAAGAAGATAAAGATGAACTTTGGATTACACTCAATTTGGATCTATATTTTGCTATCATAGTTAATCGAGTCCTTACATTTTGGTATCAGTCAATTTGGTCCTACTATTTTTATTTTTAATCATTTTAATTTTTATAGTTAACTCACTAACGAAAAATACTTATGTGGCAAACAGTTTGCCCTGTTAGCATATTTAATATTAAAAAATTAGATCAGCTCTCTCTCTCTCTCTATTAATTCTTGTTATCTCTAACTCATGGTCGAAGAAGTCAAAGCCAACAGCAATCGCTTTCACTCCAATGCCACAGCCAATCCTCATACGCAATCTCTGTCGCTATGACCAACGTACATGTGTGATGAAAAGCTCGCGAGTTGCTATTGCTACACAAGGTGGCATCAATCTGAGGTTGGGTCCATGTTGATCATGCTTGAGACAAGTAAATACGAGTCATTTGGGTTGGGGATCAATTGGATCGAGTTTTCTTTGGGGTTTGTGGGCACGAACTAAGCTTTGTGGTGGATCTGGGTTTAGGATGGTGTTGGTCAGCTGGGGTTGCGGTGGATTTAGGTTTGTAGGCGACGATTTTGGGATTAGTTTGAAACTTTGAATTTGATGATTTTGTTTTAAATTTCTGGATTTAGTTTGAATCTAGTCTAGGTTTTATGGATTTGCATTTGGGCTTTCTTTTTAGGTGAGGATTTTGGGGTTAGAAACAATGTGACCTATATTGATTTAAGATTGTTGGACTAAATTGCTATTTGGTTACGAAGAAATTACAAGAAAGGAAAAAAACCAATATCAATAAAATAAAAATGAAATTATGTCGGATTAAGAAAATTAAAAGAAAAAATACAGAACCGAAAAAAAATGGTAAAGAAAAGAAAAGGCGAAAATGTACTTTTGGTCCCTATATTTTGGGCATATTTTTGTTTTAGTCCCTAACTTGATTTTGTGCCTACCTTTGTACTTGAAATCAAAAAATCATGTCCATTTTGGTCCCTGCCATTAACCCACTAACAAAAAAATCATACGTGGCGGACAGAGTACCCTGCTTGCTAACGTGACCATTAAAATATTATCTAAAAAAATATTTGGCATTTTTAAATGCCACATTAGTATTTAAATTAATATAAAAAAAAACAAGTCAAAAAATTCAAAAAAAAAATAAAACATTAATCTAATTAAATTAATTATTTTTTTACTTTTTTTTTCTTCGTAAGAACATTCATTTCTTCTTTTCAAAACATGAACTTTATGTTCTTCCCAAGAAAACAAACCAGCAAACCCAAGAATTTTATTAGGAAACAAACACACAAAAAACCCAAAAAATTCAGCTCAAAAATAAAATCATAAATCTCAAAAACCCCAGGGCTCGTTTGGTAGAGGAGTTTGAATAAACAATCGACTAAACAATCAAACCCACCACCACCATCGACTAAACAATCAAGAGACAGAGTCAAGTTTAGAGAGAGAACATTATTGGAAGACCCTGCAACTCAAACCTAGCAAACCCACCCCAAGCCAATTGAACCCAACAAACCAAGACATTGAAACGCAAAGAAAACCCTACAATCTGAAACCCACACCAAAAACCAAACCCAACCAACGATCCCTGATCAGACCAACCAACCAACCAACCAACCAACCCTGCAATCCAAAACCCACATGAATAGATCAGACCACCAATCACCACAACTGCCACCAATCAATCACTAATGGACACATAAAAGCCACCGCAACCCACGCCAACAACAAACCTAACCAACAATCCAACCCCCTACCCACCACCAGGCCGACCACCACTTCAACCACTACCACCAATCTCAACCTATCTCTTTCTCTAAACCTAGATCCCAAAAAGAAAGCCAAAAAAGAGAGATCTTGATCCAAGAAAATGAAGATCGATCAGACCATTTGGATCTTTGGATGTGGGAACCAAGATTTTGGTAATGGTTTTTTTAATTTTTTTTTTATTTTTTTTTTTTTATGCTAGAGTTTTTGTTAATGGCCTTATTATGCATGGCTTTTTATCTTCAGACCTTTTTTTTTAATTAAATGATTTATTTTAATTAGATTGATGTTTTTTTTTTTAATTTTTTGACTGGCTTTTTTTTATTAACTTAAATGCTGACATGGCATTTTAAAAAAAAGTGAAATAAATAATTTTATTAGCCATGACAACGTTTACTATGCAAACAGTGCATTTCTTCTACCACATATGAATTTTTTGTTAGTGGGTTGACAGCAGGGATCAAAGTGGACATGATTTTTCATTTTCAGGGATTGAGGTAGGCGTGAAATCAAGTTATGGACCAAAACAAAAATAGGCCCAAAACGTAGGGACCAAAAGTGCATTTTCGCCAAAAGAAAATTATTTTTATAAATGATATGTCTTTTTTTGCCACCTAAGGGCTGACATGGCCAGTAAAACTTAGACACATAAGGATTTCATCCAATTTTTTAATATTATATATGCCAATTGTACAAACTGTTTGCCATGTAGGTATTTTCCATTCGTGAGTTAATGGTAGGGACAAATTTTACCATAATTTTAAAATATATAGCAATGACCAAATTGATTGATACCAAAATTAATGTAGGGACCAAATTGGCTGTGTCCTCAAAATGTAGGGACCAAAATGATATTTTTGCCTAAATAAAATTAAAGTGATCAGGTAGGGCATTGCTAGATTGGCACACAAATTCTTTGGAAATCCATATTATAAAAAAAAAAAAAAAAAGCATATAATTTACATGCTAGGTGGATTGTTTAGAGCAATTTATAGTTATACTAAACTTTTTAAAATCTTTTCAAGGGGTATTAATATTTTGATCGCACTTTTATTTTGAGTCAATCACGTAATTGAACATTTTAAAAGAACCGTAATAAAGTATTAGCATCCGGTTTCTAACAAATATTCTATTTTATTTGAGATACTTTACCTATTAAATCATATTATTTTACAATATACCTAACATCTCATCTTTTATATTTCATATCAAAACCAACACTATTTATTTATTGCTTCTATGAAAAAGCACTATTTATTTATTTATTCTTTTTTCTCTCTCTTCCTTTTTGACTTTTTTTCTCTCTTCCTCTCCATCTCTCTCACACTCTATTCTCTTCGTCAACATAGAACATCACAACTACAAACACATAGCACAAACATAGCCACATAACCAAACCAAAAAGAACCAAAATCTGAAGAAAAAAAAAAATCAAAGAACCAAAAAAAATATTTTGCATAAACCCATCAATCCACCACCATCACCAAATTGCAAATACCCACTACCATTACACAACCACCACCACAAGACCCACCACCATCAAACACCCATTACCACCAATACCCACAACCAAAACAGCCACCACTAAATACCCACCAACAAACACCCAAAAATATAGCAAATACCCACAAGATCAAATAGAGAAGTGAGGATTTGAGGGATAGAGGAGAGAGAAGCAAGTCTGATCGCGGACACCAAGCTGTCGCCTTCCTCCTCAAACTTGCCGTTGGCTACCACAGAGAGAGAGAGATCGACGAAGAGAGTCTGAAAGAGAGAGAAGAGATCTTTGGCTTGGTTGTTGAGAGAAAAAAAATTCAGAAATAGAAAGAGAGAAAGAAGAGAGAGATAATAAAAAATATTATTTATGTTTAGAGCATTGTTACAGTACCAATAAATTTATGATGGTATTGTAACACAATTATAAATTTTTTAGAATTACAAGGCCGGGTAATGGTCTCTTTTTATGCTTTGATGCTAAAATATAGCAACATATACCATATACAACACTGGGCACTGATGCTCTTATAATTGTAAAAGTGTGGATCCTATCCTTTGTAGGAAACGTCAAGCATGGAAAAAATTATTGTCCAAATCTTTTTTTTTTTTTTTTTTTGGGAAACAAGAACTTGAACTTTATTAAGGTAAAACAAATCAGCCGTGATCGGCACAAAATACATGAGAAAGGTGTGGAGGAACATTCTCCGTCCATACCGAAAAACCCCTAACATGTCTAGCATGTTGAGCTAGTTTATGTGCTACCATATTACCCATTCGACCCACATGAGAGAATCTAATATTGCTATCTGCCATCATGGATTTCGCTGAGCTGAGAATATGACCAAAGGAGGGTAGAGATGCCTCTTCAGACTTTAGTGTTTTAATAATATTTGTGGAGTCTCCCTCTAAAATGAATGAAGTGAAGCCGAGCCCCCGTGCAAAAGAAATAGCTCTAGCAGCTGCCAAAGCTTCTGTTATGTCTGGAGAGAAGGGAAGATTTGCTTGCTCCGAAAGAAAAGCCAGAGCTTGTCCTCTATTGTTTCGGATAACAACACCCAATCCTGCTTTGCCCATATCTCTAAATTGAGCTCCATCAAAATTAATTTTGATCTCTCCTTCCGCTAGTGGTGACCATCGATCCCGCAAACAATGAGGGTCTCTAAAGTGTGTGGCAGCATCTAAGTTAGCTTGTTGAAAGACTTCCAATGCTTGAGTTGCTGTTGGTGCAACCTGTGATAGTGGAAATTCCTTTGGAGAGGTGCGAACCCGGTTTCTGCGATGCCAAATAGTCCACATCACTGATGCCAACAGTTCTGGTTTTTTCTTTTCTTTGTCCGTGTACAGGAGCACTTCTTGAATGGATGAAAACACCCTCATCTGCCTGAACGAAAAGGTAGGTAAAGAACCCCACACTTGTGTAAGCTGTGCGCAACCCCAGAGTGCATGGAAAATCGATTCGGTCTCTTGTTTGCACAGTTCGCAGACATCTTTATTTATAATATGCCGTCATCTCAGATTTTGTTTCACCAGTAAAGCATTGTGACAGGTCCTCCATAAGAAGTTTCGGACTTTGCTTTGCACATTGAGACTCCAGATTAATTTCCACACTTCATTACCTGGCTGTACTGGCACATCTTGTGGGATTGGTGCATGGTCTGCTGTGAGGAACCTTGTACTCGATCTCACTGTATAAATTCCTAATGGAGTGAATGGCCACACAACAGTATCCTCCACTGCATTTGGACACAATGGAATACTTAAAATCAACTCTGCTTCTTGTGGGGTGAAAAGTCCATTCAACATATTAGAATCCCATTTCTTTGTGATTGGGTCTATGAGTTACATACCTGTTAACTTGCTAAGTTAGTAAATGTGAATTTATCGATAACCTAAAATAAGTAATTTTTGGGTTCTAAACCCAGTTGGCTTAACTGGTAAAATTTCTGATGGTTGAATAAAAGATTTTGGGTTCAATCCCCACCTACATCAAAAACCGATTAGTGACTTGGTCTGATAATAAAGAGTTATTATCAAGAGCAAACACCATAGGTTGAAATTCTCTATAAAAAGAAAGGAATTTATTTTAATAAAAAAAGTAAGAATGAACAGATAATAAGTCTAATTAGTCGCTAACCCATGCAATACACGAAAAAATTCAAAAAAAAATGTTCTAGAACTTATTTATTTATTTTCTTTTTATAACATCTTCCTTTAGATTGATGAAAGCTATAAGATTAATTCCTAATAGCCATATGCTCCATTCCAGATTTGCAAAAGCAAAAAATTTATAAATCCTTGCTCCTCCTTTGACAAGAACATTTATTTCCCAATTAAGCAGTTTTTCAAAATAGTGCTTCTTATTATTGGTACATTTTGTGGTTGGAAAAGAGATGTAAGTGAAATGTTTAGTTCACATTGCAAAGTTACATGAAACTTATAATTTTTTTCAAAATATGTGATGATTGATTTATTTATTGAGGCCTATTATATAAATTGTATCCCAAAGTTTTAAGGAACACTCAAGTAATTTAGTAACTAAACATAGCGTTTTGTAACTCTCAGTATTCAACAAGAATCTTCAGTATCCAGCCTAATTTAAACTTTGGTCCCCCCCCCCCTCCCCACAATAAGTAGCCTAATTTACAAACATGACAGCTTAGTAACTGAGAGAAAACTTCCACTGAAACTTCTGCGGCACCATCAAATCCCAAACTTTTCAACATGCACTGATAGCCTTTAAGACCATTTGTGGTGCTTGCTCTTGACAAAAATGTTTCTTTTTTCCTTTAGATCCAAAGAACTAGAAAGCCAGACCCTTGACCTCTTATATCTCCTAAGAACCAAAAAGTGCACTTGAATTTGTCCTTAGTCATTTTAAAGATAACTCAAGTACAATGTCAATGAATTTAATAAAGCCTTGAATTATTAAATTTTTTCAAGTGATTGCACGATGGGTTGGTCCAATAGTTCTTATGTATTATATCAGAGAGTAATATCAATTTCTTTCTAACATATAAAAGAACATCATCAACATTAAACATGTCGATAACTTAATTGTAAATTAACTTGTAGAAGTAACTATTTGAACTTATTGCTATACACACACAAGAAGAAGTTTGCTATGAAAGATAATTTCATAACTCAAATAACTAAAAATAATTGCAATGCAGCTGTTAAATATGGGTTTAAAAGCATCCTACCAATCATTCAAGACCAATTGCATTATCAAAAAGTAGAAAAAAAAAAATTATAATTTAAGCAATAATAGATCTTGATGATCCTAAAAAACCCCCTAAAATGTTAGATCTTGATTAACTTGAAGGCAATAATGATCATTACGATAATTTTCATATAATTCAAGATGATTATTAACTAATCCACCTAATTAATTGCAAGAAAATCTTTATGTGCCAAGAAAAATTGAAGGAGTGGAATCGGTCCACCTTTGGTTATGTCCGAAACACCTTAACAAAAAAACTGAAGGAGT
This sequence comes from Quercus lobata, assembly GCF_001633185.2. Classification (NCBI taxonomy): domain Eukaryota; kingdom Viridiplantae; phylum Streptophyta; class Magnoliopsida; order Fagales; family Fagaceae; genus Quercus; species Quercus lobata. Next base: position 55,359,828 of record NC_044905.1, on the reverse strand, counting down.
TGCAATTTGTAGAGGAATCAAGTGGGTACACTACAAACCCAAACCGTGTGTATCAATTGAGAAGCGACATTGACAAGTTGAAAAGGAGGGAGGAATGCATGTGGAAGCAACGGGCTAGAACAGTTTGGCTGAAGGAGGGTGATCAAAACACTCGGTATTTTCATTGCCGAGCTAGTCAAATGAATAAGAGGAATTACATTATGGGGTTAGAAAATGAGGCTGGTTTGTGGATGGAAGATGAGGCTGAGATGGGTCAGATTGTTGAGAAATATTTCCAGGATATGTTTACTACTTCTCAACCAGATAGTTTTGATACAATCCTGGATGGGATAGAACCGGCAGTGACAGCTGAGATGTGCGTAGCCCTTGACCGTGACTTTCAGGCTGAGGAAGTGGACCAAGCTCTTAAACAAATGGCACCTCTTACCGCCCCAGGACCTGATGGTATGTCTCCTATTTTTTATAAGACTTATTGGCACATAATTGGTAAGGATGTAACTACTATGGTTTTAAATACTTTAAATTCTAGTGTGGTTCATGAGTCCCTAAATCCCACTTTCATATCTCTCATCCCAAAAATAAAGAACCCAAAAAAAGTCTCTGATTTTCGACCTATTAGTCTCTGCAATGTGGTTTACAAGTTGATTTCAAAGGTACTAGTTAATCGGTTGAAAAAAATCTTGTCAAATTTGGTTTTTGAATCCCAAAGTGCTTTCCTATCTGGTAGATTAATTTTAGACAATGTGTTGGTTGCATTTGAAACTCTGCATTATCTTAAGAGAAAAACCAAAGGTAAACTAGGCTTTATGGCACTAAAACTTGATATGAGTAAGGCATACGACCAGGTAGAATGGGTCTTTCTGGAGAAAACAATGAGGAAATTAGGTTTTACTAATAAATTGGTGACTCTCATTATGTCTTGTTTGACTTCAGTTTCTTATGCTGTCTTGCTAAATGGCCAACTGATGGGAAACATTAAGCCAACTAGAGGGCTCAGACAGGGCGATACATTATCGCCCTACTTATTTTTGCTATGTGCTATGGTATTACAGGGGCTGTTAAGAAAGGCAGAAGCAAATGGGGATATCAGAGGTGTTTCTATATGCAAGAATGGCCCTCTGGTTTCCCATTTATTTTTTGCTGATGACAGTGTCTTGTTTTGTCGAGCAAAGGAGGAGGAGTGCCAAAATATTCTTGATTTACTCTCGGTCTATGAAAGAGGTTTAGGGCAAAAAATAAACAGGGACAAGACCAACATTTTCTTCAGTACCAACACTCAGCCAGATATGCAAACCCGGATTCAAAATATCCTAGGTGTGCCTGCTATTCGCCAATATGAGAAATACTTAGGACTACTTGCATTGGTAGGCAGAGCGAAGAAACAAAGCTTTGCCTACATTAAAGAAAAGGTGTGGAGAAAGCTACAAGGGTGGAAGGAGAAGCTCCTCTCTCAAGCTGGTAGGGAAATTTTGATTAAATTTGTCATTCAGGCCATCCCTACATATACAATGAGTTGTTTCAAACTCCCTAGGGGGTTGATTAAGGAATTGGAAACACTCATTAGGAAATTTTGGTAGGGATATGATGGTAACAGTAAAAAGGTGCATTAGGTGAAATGGGAAAAGCTTTGTGAGGATAAGGAGAATAGAGGAATGGGTTTTAAGGACATTGAGAAATTCAATGATTCTTTGTTGGCGAAACAAGTTTGGCGTATGATAAATCACCCGGATTCCTTGTGCCATAGAGTCTTTAAAGCTAGATTTTTTCCCGATTGTTCGATACTTGAAGCTAAGGAGTCTACCATTGGATCCTATGCATGGAAGAGCATTTTAAGTGCTCGGGATGTAATTCGAAAAGGGATGGTTTGGAGGATAGGGAATGGGAGCTATGTAAGAATCAAAGAAGACAAATGGTTGCTGGTCAAAACACACAGATGTGTTGTATCACCTATGCCCACTATTGAACCGGGTGCAAGAGTGAATACACTCATCAAGGCTGAGACAGGGGAGTGGAATACATTTGAAATCCAACGCTTATTCTTGCCTCATGAAGCAGCCACTATTTGTGGTATCCCAGTGAGCACCAGACTTCCACCTGATCGGATTATATGGGGCCTTACTCCCTCTGGTACTTTCACAACTAAGAGTGCTTATAAACTTTTAGTTTCCCATGCTTCAACTAACCTTGCAGGTACCTCTTTGTTGGTGCAACAAAATAAGTTCTGGAAAGACCTCTGGCAGCTAAGAGTTCCTAATAAAATAAAACACTTCGCTTGGCGGGCGTGCAACAGCTCCCTCCCAACCATGGTCAATCTTCAACGCAGGCATATCTCTATTTTGAATACATGTGAAGTATGCGAGACTCAGCTTGAAGATGAACTCCATGCTCTTTGGTCCTATTCAAAGCTTGCCGAGGTGTAGAGCTCTCTCAATTGGACCCAGCAAGCTACCGATGTACAGGTCTCCAGCTTCAAGGATTTGTTGGAGCATTTTATGTAGACCGACGAAGATTACAGGGTGGAGATTTTCATCACCGTGGCATGGCTTCTGTGGAATCGTCGCAATGCTTCAAGAGTGGGGAGGTCCACCCAGCCCCTGCACAAGATCACCCAACTGGCAGGAAGCTTACTCTAGGAGTTCCTTAATGCTCAAGAACCCACCAAAGCAAATCTTGAGCCTCCTCCGATCCAGCAATTTCAGCAATGGCGCCCACTTGATGCTTACATTTTCAAGGCCAATTTTGATGTGGCAGTGTTTAAGTCGGAAAACTTGGCTGGCTTAGGTGTGGTAATTAGGGACTGGTGTGGGGAGGCTATCGGTGCATTAACCACATTAGTCCCCCTAGCTCAGTCAGTGATTCAATTGGAAGCATTGGCGTGTCATAGAGCAGTGCAGTTTGCCAGGGAGATAAGCCCTTCACAGGTCATTTTTGAAGGTGACTCGTCCACAATCATTCAAGCAATACAGGAGGGGTATTCAGATGTCTTACCGTTCGGGCATGTCATCGAGGATATTCGCGTGCTAGCTTTGGATTTTCAGTTTACTAGTTTTACTCATGTTTCTCGAGTTTGTAATGTTGTGGCTGATGCTTTAGCCAAAAAAGCAAAAACTTGTAGAGGCACCCAAGTTTGGTTAGAAGAATTACCTGAGGACATATCCTCCTTAGTTGGTTTTGATGTTCACTGAAGTCTCTTTTCTTTCATTATGAATAAATTACCAGGCACTGCTAGTCTGGTTTATCAAAAAAAAAAAAAAAAATTGCACTATCCAATAGAAGCAATTTTTGAATTAATGATAATTAATCAACTTTACCAAATAAATATACATGGTTACTAAAGTAAACTATTATGTACGCTATGTTTGTTTTAGTGATAATATTTTTTTAAAAATGAGTTATTTTCTAAAATGTTTTTTCTATAAAACTATATCAATTTCTTATATTTGGTAATAACTTTAAATGAGTTTAAAAATAATTTCAAACTTCCATTATTTAGCTTACTGTGAATTGTTTTCTAAAACATATTAATAAAAAATAATTTTTAAAAATAAGTTATACTTCTTTCAAAGATAGTTTCCATTTAATTGTTTTTTTATTCAATCAAACATGAGAAAATACGAAAAATTATTCACGAAGATCTCCAGACAAGCAAAGTGTTAGGTAGCTTTCTGTAACAATTACTAATTTATTATAATTTCAGGTAGCTGTATGCGTAAAAGCTAAAAGACAAAGACAAAGACAAAGCCTTGTCTTATTGGCATACATTTAGAGTTCAAATTTCAATAAATAAAAAAAAAAAGAAAAAAGAAAAAGAAAAAAGAAAAAAAAGAAAGTAACGGTGGTGTGACACCGTGCCGCAACTCGTACACATCATGAATTATAAACGGTAGAAAAACATTTTTTTTATCACATATATACGAGTTGAGGCGTGAATTGTGCCACTTTATTTGACCCCGGTGTTACTAAAAAATAAAAGTCCTAACAGGGTTCACGACTTCACATCACGAGTTGTTGACTAAACTCTGGCCAGTCAACTCAACTCTACATCCGACTCACCCTTGAGGAACCCATGGCCTTGGCAATGTCTCTGAGCACAAACTTCTGAATCTTCCCAGTCGAAGTCTTTGGCAGCTCATCCTTAAACACCACCGTCTTAGGTACCATATAGTGCGGCAATTTAGCTCTACAAAACTCCATAATCTCCTTCTCACTCGGCTTCGATGTCAACCTTTCCTTCAAGCTCACAAAAGCACAAGGTGTCTCACCCCAATACTCATCAGGTCGAGCCACCACAGCTGCTTCATTAATCGCTGGATGTGTATATAGCACAGACTCAAGTTCCACACTGCTCAAATTCTCTCCACCGCTTATGATCACATCCTTGGATCTATCTTTGATCTCCAAATATCCATCTGGATGCATAACTCCCACATCGCCAGTGTAAAACCAACCATTCTCTTTCATACATTTAGAGGTACCCTCTGGATCTTTGAAATAACCAAGCATCACTGCCCCACCTCTGAGTACAACTTCACCGAGTGTTAACCCATCCCGTTTCACACTCACTCCAGACTCAGCATCCACAACATCCACTTCAGTCATCCCAACGATATTCACTCCTTGTCTAGACTTTAGCCTCGCTCTTTCACTCGCTGGCAAACGATTCCACTTTCGTTTCCACGCACACGAAACAACGAGTCCAGCCGTTTCAGTCAACCCGTAGCCATGACTCACTGCAAAACCCAACGACTCGGTCCTAAACAGCACAGCAGCCGGTGGTGGAGCTCCAGCTGTGAGAATATGAACTGGGTTTTGAAGCTTTTCATTGTTGGGTGAGTTTGTTAACATGTTTAGCACCACAGGTGCACCGCACATGTGAGTCACACCATGTTTTTTGATGAGATCAAAAATTATTGGTCCATCGAATTTGCGAAGACAAATATTGGTCGCACCCATTGCTGCCATTCCCCACGGAAAGCTCCATCCATTAGCGTGGAACATAGGTAGGGTCCACAAATAAACAGGCTGCTTTGGTACACCCCAATCTACAATAGAAGTAACGGTGACGAAGAATATACCTCTGTGACAGTGAACTACACCTTTCGGAGAAGAGGTTGTACCCGAAGTGTAGTTCAATATCATCGGATCCCACTCCGATAATTGGTCTTCGTCCCACTTGAATTCAGGGTCACCTTTCTCCACCAAACTCTCATAAGTACAGCAGAAATCAACAGTGGAGGAAGAGAGAGCTTCACCACCACCACCATCATCATCATCATCGGTGATGAGGACGAGTTGAGGGCGTTGAGTATTTGGTGGGAAGAGAGAGAGAGCTTGGAGGATGAGAGAGGAAGCCAGGAGGTCAACGAAGACGAGTTTTGATTCGCTGTGGCGGAGGAGTACGGAGATCGTACGAGCGTCGAGGCGCGTGTTGATGCTGTTGAGGATAGCACCGGACATGGGCACAGCGAAGTGGAGCTCGTACATGGCGGGGATGTTGGGGGCTATGACAGACACCACTTGGCCTCTCTTGATGCCGAGCGATGATAGCGATGAGGCTAGTTGGAGACATCGACGGTGGGTCTGTGACCACGTGTAGGTGGTGGTGTTGTAGATGACGGAAGTGCAGTCACCGTACACAGTGGCTGCTCTTTCTAGGAAGCCTAGTGGGGTTAGAGGTGTTGAGTTTGCTTTTCTTGACCTCAACTCTTCCATTACTCTCTGTCTTCTCTTTCTCTCTTTGTCTGTATTTTTTGTGGTGATAAAATTAAAATCTAGAAAGTGGGGATTTTTGGTGGTTAAAAATTACTTCTTGTGAAGAAGATAAGATTCAAAATGATACGTGATTGTGAGATCCACTTGTTGCATACCAACTCATTTGTCATATTCAGGCCCATTTGTCTAAGTCTTTTTTTTTTTTTTTTAATCTTTTTATAAAAATAAAATAATTAAATTAAATTATTTGGGAATCTATATTTAAAAAATAGTATATTATTTACAAGTTTGGTGGCTTGTTTAGAAAAATTTATACTTTTTAAATACTTTTCAAGGTGTATCATGCATGTATATTTTGATCGCACTTTTATTTTAATGAGTCAATCAACGTAATTGAACATTAAAAATAATGGTATTATATATTGTTATAATTACAACAAATTTCATAATATTTTCACAGTTATTGAAATGTCAATTTTTTATTTGTCAAAATAAAATAATAAAATATAAAATTGTGACTAACCACAACTGAAAATAAATATTTTGTGAAAATATTGTGATACTTGTTAGGTGAATACGTAAAAGTTACCATACTTTTAGTTTGTTCAAGTGGCACTATAGCTACACTAGCTACAACATTTTTGTTTTTGTTTTTGTTTTGTTTTGTTTTGTTGTTGTTGTTGTTTTTTTTTTTTTTTTTTTTTTTTAAGTTTTGAACAATAGCTACAATACCAATCTGCACTGCAGCTACAGTAGCTACATTTTTTTTTTTTTTTTTTTAAGTCTACCGTTTGTATTGTTTTTGCGCTATACATCTACAGTGCCATTTTGTTGAGTCACTTTATCTTCTTTATTTTTTTATTTTTTTTATATATATATTTTAAGTTTTGAATAGTAGCTACAGTATCAAGTTGGTTTACTCAACTTTGTTGAGCCAAAATTCACTATTCCACATACAATTTTTTTGGGTTGCCTTTTTGTATTTTTTTTTTCTTTACACATTATTTTAAGTAAAAACACATAGTTTTGCACACAAAAATAAAAACAAAAACTTAGGAGAAAATTTTTTTTCATCCTTTATATTTGGGGTAGTTTACAATTATTCCTTAAACTTTAAAATCATGCAATTTTTCCCTTAATATTTTGGAAAAGAGCAAATATATCATATTGTTATTCTCTAAGTTAAACCCTAATGAAAGTTTAGGTTTCTTAAAATATTTTATTGTGTAATGTCTAAATTATTCCTGCTAAATTTTAACATCCTAAAAATTTTCTTTACATATTTTGAGTTTTAAATGATAAAAATTCTTAAAAAGATAGAATGATGATATTCAATGACACAAGCATTTTGTTATCTTTTTATTTTTAAATTTCTTAGCAAAACTCAATTGTTTATTGTTGGAAGATGATGATATTCGTTATCATTCTTAGAAGTTTTTAAAGAATAGATATATTGTCTTTAGAAAGTAGGTACTAAAAAACTATTATAGTTAAATAAATATTTATATGTTAAATAACTACCCTAACTTTGTGGTTGATCAAAATTCTTAAACAAATGAAATTAACTTTTTTCAACATAATTATCAAAATTCTTAAAATTAATGTATTTTTTTATTAATGTAAATCTCTATATACTTTAAAAATCAAATGATTCATATCTTTATTTTATAATACAAATAAAATCTAGAATTGATCTTAATTATTACAGTACTTTTTTTCCATGGCAAGCACATGCCTTGCACATGCTGCCCTAACTAGTTTATATAAAAAGTGGCTATGCCGCTATAGTGCTTCGGCACTGTGCACTCAATGTGTTTGCACTGTGCAAGCACTATAGCAGCAACAGTGCTTTGGTTTCGTGAGATTTTTTTTTTTTTTTTTCCTTTTCGGTTTGTTTTGTGCTTTTTGTTTTTTTGTCTTTTCTTTCTTCTTTATATACAATGCTTTTGGTTTAGTTAACCAACACTGGAGCTAAAGTCCCTAAAGTTTTTTTTTTTTTTTTAAATATTTATGTCAGTTGGTATATATATTGTTGTACTTATGCAACAAATTTCACAATATTTTCACAAAATTTGACTGGCACTATAGCTACAGTGCCTAAAGTTTTTTTTTTTTTTTTTTCAATAATCGGTTTGTGTTTTTTTTTCTTTCAAATATTTATGTAACCTGGTATATATATTGTTATATTGACATAACAAATTTCTTAATATTTTCACAATTATTGACGTGTCAATTTCTTACAAGTCGAAATAAAATAATAAAATATGAGACTGTAACCAACCACAATTAAAAATAAATGTTTTGAGAAAATGTTATAACACTTATTGTGTAGTGCTTTTACTTTATCGCGAAAGCACGTATGCACGGTAGCATAGTACTTTTGGTTTAGTTAACTGGCACTGTAGCTCTAGTGCCTAAAGGTTTTTTTTTTTTTTCCCCCTAGTAATCGGTTTGTGTTTTTTTTTTTAAAAAAAAATATTTATGTAAGCTGATATATATATTGTTATACTAACACAATAAATTTCATAATATTTTCACAATTATTGTTGTGTCAATTTCTTACAAGTCGAAATAAAATAATAAAATATGAGACTGTGACCAACCACAACTAAAAATAAATGTTTCGAGAAAATGTTATAACTTTGTGAGAGTGTCTTTTTTGGTAACATTCAGGCCCAAAGATCCCGGACCAAATAGTTGTGGTTTGGTGGACTGGACTTTGATTCACCGCAGCTAACAGGCTGTTTAAGAATCAAATAATGCACAGGGTATGCTTCCTACAATACATGTAAACTAACAACAAGGATATTTGCATTGAAACGACAAATATATATAATTAAAAAAAAAAAAGCAAAGTAAATACAGAGAACAAAAGCACAAAGTAACATTTCAAGGATCCTTAGAGTAGCGGAAAATATTTCATTAAGTTTTCCTTTATCAATGTTATAGTACGCTCACTAAGACGTGATACAAGATTCAAGCAAGCTCAAAAATTACAGACTTAGATGGCTATCTCAGCCTCTAAGACTTTCAAAGTTTGATTCTTTTTGAATCCGAGTATGTGCATTAGTGACTTTTTTGGGATACCGGGAAGTAGTGTTATTAACTTTTCCTGAGTTTTCTCTTTTTTACAGAATTTTATCAATAGCTCTTTTACTCCTAAAATCTCTGCCTTTCTTCACAACCTTTCCCTCCCTTTTATAGCAATATTCTGGAATCACAGGAGAACCATTGGTTCCCCTATTTTGTCCTCTGGTTAACAGGGCATGTACCGTGCCCATCACTTAGCAAGTTCTATTTCCTGTTTTCTCATCCTTTCCTTCCTTTGGCTTCGGTTCCTTTGAAAGTCCATGGCCGGCTACCCATTTTGGGATATGCTTAGACCACGCCTCTCTTGATCCCACCATTTGGCAGTTCTCATTTTTGTCTTTTTTCCCAGCCGGGCGGAATCCCATTCTGTCGGTTTGAAAGTCGTCCGTTGCCATTCCCTTTTTTATTCTTCTCGGTTCTGGTTCCCTGAGGCGCTCCCCACTTGTGTCGTGACAGGTCGCTGATTCTTCCTTCTTTTCTTGCTGGGTCATTTGACGTTTGTGGCTTCTTCTCTTGTGTTTCTTTTTTCCTTTTGTCCTTTTCTTTCGAACTGTCTCAATCTTCCTTTGACTGTGCTTATGCGCCTGGGAGGATTCGCGCCTCTTGGTAGTCGTTGAGGATCCTGGCTATTTCTTTTTTAATCTCTTGTCGTGGGTTTCTCTTCCTTCTTGATGCTTCTTTCTTTTGGGCTTCAAGCCTCTTGGGCCTGCCATTTCTTCTCTTTCGTGGTCCCCTTACATCTGCTTCCTTGGTCTTGGCTTATTTTCTTTTAGGCTTGGCTCATTTCTTTGGGCTTGGGCACTGTGATCTTTTTTTTTTTAGACCTCAACATTTAGCCCCCCGAGCTTGTGGGTTGCCTGAAACCCACGCATGAGTAATTCAGGGTTTCTTAGATTTTGTAGGATCTTCTTTTAATTGCCCCCGAGTTCCTTTCTTTCTTACTCAGGATCTCGGCCTTTCCTGCTCCTTCTTTAGTCTTTTACTGTGTGTCGTGTTTTCTTGTTTTACAACTTTCTCTTTGCACGGGACATGGCAGTTGAGTATTTGGAGTAAAACTCCTTTACCCACCTTTCTCGTTCCCCATAACTTCCATTAATAATTGCTAATTAATCTCTTCTTCAAAATTAAATTTTTTGGCAACTGGCGCGTCTTTCCATACGCTGTCTTCTCCAACTGCTATTTGCGCTTTTATTGTGGTCGTTTCACATTATCACTTTGCTTCCCTGAGTCTTTCATTCTTAGGTCTTTTATTTTTTTTTATTTTTTTTTCCTCTCTCTCTGTCTCTGTCTCTATTATTCCCGTCTTCCCTTTATTGTTCTTTCAATCCCCTTTTTCATTATTCGCATTGTTCCAATGGCTTCTTCTTCTTCCCGAAAAAGAAAAGAGCGCACCCCAAGCCCTTTTGAGGGCGAAGGTTCTTCTGGTTCCGCTCCGAGTGATTCTCACGAAGTCACTGAACGTTCGGCCTTTCCTTTACGGGACCCCTAGTACTCTCCCAGTCCGTTTTTTCCTCAGGTATCTCATGGCGAGGCTCCTCCGTCTCCTCATGCCTGGATGTTTTCTGGCCAGGCAGGTTTTGTTGGTTCCATTTAGGTTCCAGACCCAAGAGATATTTTTGACCTTCAGATTAGACAAGGAATTCGAGAGGCGGTGCCTATCTTTTTTGATTTTGTTCCGGGGAAAATTCAGGGCTGGCCTATCTGGGTAGACAAGGAACTGTCCGATGTGGAGTTCCTGGGTTGCCTGGAGCACGCTGGTATCCTAAAAGTGGTGGCGATTTCTAGAAATCTTGAGGGTTTTAGAGACGCCAAGGGGCTTAGGCATCTGGTACACCGTTGGTGCCCTTCTCTTCATACTTTTTTTCTTTCTATTGGTGAGTTGATGATTACTTTGGAAGATGTGGTTAATAACTTCCTTCTTCCGATGTTTGGTGATGAGAGTCCTTTTGATATTAGTCTTTATGAAGAGGATCTTGTGGTGGAAGATAAGCTGTTTGGCCATTTTGGCTGTTGTACTGCCTCTCTCGGTGATAAGCCGGCTAGAATGGAGAGATGGGTGATGACCCTTTCCCGTGAGAAGAATAAAGAAGTTAGGTGGGCTAGTTTCCTAGCATTCTGGCTTAGCAAATTCTTGTTCAGCGAGTTCCCTGGGTACGGGGTTAAGTCTTCCTTTTTATCTTCTACAGGTAATACTTTTGATTTACGTAGTGGTGATGAGGGCAGTTTGACTTATCTTGCTTACATTAGCCCTTCTTGGCTTCCTGTGCCTTCTTTGAGTGGTCCAAGATGTACCCATTATTCAGCACACTGGGTGCTTCGACAGTTTGGTTTTGACCAGGACATTCCTCCAATTTTTAAGGACATAGTGCCGTCTCTTCCTTCTTTGGATATTTTCTTGAGGCTGTAGGCCTTTTCTTATTGGTCATGGAGGAGCCCCCAATTTGCAGTGCCTAACTCCCAGAGAGGATTTTTTGCTTCTAGCGGCCATACTGGCTACTGGAGAAGAGTACAGAAGTCTTTTGTTGATTATGTTGGCTCTGGTTCAGTTCGGGAAACCCCTAGTCTTAGTATTGCCTCTGCTCCAACATCCAATAGACGTTTATCCCTGCCTACTGCTGGGATTTTTTCTGTTGCTGCAAGTAGCAAGACTGGGTTTGCAGAATGGCATGCCTCCAAGGGAGGTTGGGTGACTTATGCTCAAGATTTGCTTTGAACTTGGTTGGGCTGCGGTCTTATTATTGGTACTTCCTCCGGAGTACCTATTAAGAAAGGTGCAGTGGAGACAATAGGCGCTGCTATCGCTTCGGTTAAAGGCAAAGGCGTCAAGCCAGAAAAAAAGAAAACAGTTGATGTTGAGGAAAGTGCAGAAGGTGTGAAGACTGGTCCTAAGATGAAAAGAAGAAAAACTGGGAAGTCTCAGACACATTTGGTATCCCAGGAAGACAAGGAGGTTGGACAACCTTTGGCTTCAAGGACCCGGAAGAAGACCAAGGTAGAGTCTTCTTTTTCCCAGGTTCCTGTGACTTCTTCAATCCATGGTTCTTTAGGATCCTATGATTTTGTATCCTAACCCCCCTTAGGACCTTCTGGGCGTACTTGTAGTAAGTAAAAGATCTCCAAAGAATCTGTAGAGAGAGAGAGAAGGGCAAAACCTCTTTCCTTCTTTTTTTTTTTTTTGTTCATATTGTTGCAGTTACTTCCTCCTTTTTTAGTTGACGAGTGATTGTTTCCTTTACAGTCCAAACACAAGTCTGACTTCAAGAACGGCAAAAGTCAATCGTCTGGTGATGATGTGGTATGGATTTCTTTTGTTCATGCTTCTCCGTTCGCTCTAGTACTGTGTTGTTTGTATCACCCTGTTGTCTTCACTTATTACTGTTTGCTTTTTCTCTTCTTTTCTCTTTAGGTGGAGGTGTCTCCTCCTATGACTGGCAAAGTTCTGGAAGAAGAAACTGTACAGCCCTTTCTATTGCATTTCTCGTTATGGAGGAGGAACCCCCTAGTGGTGGTCTGGCTGAGGAGACCGGGCAACCGATGCAAAGTGCCCAAGCTTCTCAGGATCCCAAAACTTCTAAGATCCCTGCATCTCAAAGTCCTTAGCTTGAGCGCACTTCTAGTCCTATCAGAACTGTGTTTCCTCAAACATTATCAGGTAAAGAGACTTTGGGAGGCACACCTTTATCCAAACAAACAGGTGAGCCGTATTTCCCTTTAAAATAGTGTTTTCATCTCTATTTCTCTTTGTTCCCCTTTTTTTTTTGAGTTTCTTCTTTCCTTTCTTCTTTTAGGTCAAGTCAGTGTGAGGTCTGCTCCTAGTGTTGCCTCCTCCTTGGAATCAGAAAACTTAGAAGGTGAGTGTGAATTGTTTCCACTGTGTTTCCTTTTTATTTCTTTCTTTCCCTATCCTCTTTTCTTTTTCTTCTTCCATGGCGAAGCCCCCTGCATCTCTTCTTTCCTTTAGTCATTTCACCACAGGTTCTTCACCCTTTCTTCAACTTGCTTTATGCCCTTTCCCAGAGTCTTCGAGGAAATCAGAGGAGCAGGAGGAAGAGACTCTGCCTCAAGAAGCTGGTATGGGTTTGCTCTTCTTTTCTTTTCTTCTCTTTCTTTTTTTTTTTTTTTTAGACTAAATCTGTTCTTCCTTTCTCTTTTCTTTTGCGAATGTTGATACAGGCCTTAGATATTCTAAGCCTGCTATTCCTGAGAGAATTGTGAGATCTATTCAAATTGCTGATCTTCAGTCGAAGCAAAAGGCTGCAAGTTTTCCAATTTCTGTAGGTGGGGACACAGTGATAGGGGATGCTCCGGGAGTGGCTGCCCCAGATCTTGAAATATTTAGACAATCAGACATGTGGAGAACAAAATAAACTAAGAAAATCAGAAAAAGCATTTGAAGTTATGCCTTATTTAATCACTACCTTTCTTTTTTTTTTTTTTTTTTTTTTTTTATATGTAAAGACGATAACATTTAAAACTAAGCACCAAAACAAGGTTCAGGACATATCCTATTAAAATACATCCCATTGAGGTCTCCCTTAAAAACATCTAAAATGTCCACAGGCGGACTATCAAAAATACAAAAATCATCAGTCATCCTATAACTCATTCTAGCTAAACCATCAGCACATTGATTGGCTTGCCAGAAGCAATGCTTAATATGGAGTTGATGGAAGCAGGTAAGCAGCTGCCTCCAATCATCCAAAATAAGGGATATGATGTTATTAACATAATCTGCATTCCATAACACATCAACAATGGACTTGGCATCCATCTCAATTTCAAGACAATGAATATTTAAATTGTAGCACAGCTTAAGGCCCTCATGCAGCCCCCACAGTTCAGCTGCAAAGCTGCTAGTGACCCCAATCTGCTTGCTGAAACCAACTACCCACTGCCCATCATCATTCCTCACCACTCACCCACAACCAGCCAGGCTGTGAAGCTCACTGCATGACCCATCCATGTTTAATTTCTTCCACTCTTGCTCAGGTCGCTCCCACCGAAAACTCCTTAAGAATCTATGGTCTTACAACCTTGGAGCAACCACACAATGAAGATACTTCATCGCTTGATACACAATATCCATAGCCAATTTTGGACTCCGACCATTCCTATTGAATACGATGTCATTTCTACTCTTCCACATGCTCCAAAGAGCAAAAGGAAACACAATTTTCCAAGGGGTACCTGTACATGTAGCTTATCATTTGTTCTAACATTTAGTGACAACCAATCCAACAAGTTAACATGCCAAAAATCATAATTAGAAGCTGTGACTCCTAGCTAACTCCATACATGTTTCGAGTGGGAGCAATCTCTCAAGGCATGCAAGATAGTTTCAGCACCATTGCAACAAACAGGGCACACTTCTTCTTGAACCACTCCTCTTTTTCCTAAACAAACCTTAACATCGATACTATTGTGAGCACACAACCAAAGAAACATTTTAACCTTTGGAATCAAATCTACCTTCCAAATCCAGCTAGCCGAAAAAGCAATAGCATTTGAAGACTCCATAGCAATCCCATATGCACTTTTGACATCAAAGGACCCATTGGATGATCTAGCCCAAGCCACCTCCTAAGGTCGACATGGGAATTGCACAAATCAATCCCATGACTTCATCAGGAAGTTCAAAGGTTATTTTCTCCAAATCCCAGCCCACATCAAGCATAGTTTCTTTAATTTCCAAAAGATTGGCTTCTTGAGAAATAGGCCCTTGAATCAACTTTCTAAGGGGTCCTCCATTCATCCAATTGTTGTGCCAAATATTCAAAGTGCTATTTTTTGTCTCCAACTATCTACAGCCCTTGTTAAAAGTGCCCATTCCTTTCTTCATAGCTACCCATATTGAGAAGTAAGGGAGATTATTTGCATTAGCAGCTACTCTCCTTCGATGGTTGCAATATTTCATCTTCAACACATTAACCCACGGTGCCTCTCCCTTTGTATGGAATCCCTAATTAAGTTTGGATAAGAGCGCCACATTCCTTCCCTTGGCTATTTGTAGCCCCAAACCCCCTTCCTCCTTGGATTTTGTCACCTTCTCCCAACCAACCCAATGAATCTTCTTAGCTGATTCTGTAGACCCCCAAAGGAAGTTCCTATTCACTCTATCTAGCCCATCCAATACTCTTCCTGGAAGGTAAGAACACTGCATAATGTACGAGGGGATGGCAGCCAAAGATGACTAAATGAGCACTCTACGACCAACCAACGATAAAAGGTTTGCCTTCCACCCGGAAAGTTTTTGCTTCACTCTATCCAAAATAAAGTTATAATCACGAGAAGAAGAACCCAAACGTTTTAGCGGAAATCCAAGGTACTTACCAAGATACGGCGTTGACGCAAACCCCAAAATGTCATAAAGGGACTCCTTAGTATTGCTATCCACATTTGGAGAAAAGTACACCCTTGACTTAGCTTCACTCACCGTTTGGCCAGAAATGCTACAAAATGTATCCAAAGCATCTCTAATGGTTGCACAATTTACCCTATTAGCTTTGGCAAAGAGAATCAAATCATCTCAAAGAATAGATGGGAAAAAGCTGGACCACTTTGAGATGCCTTCACTAGCTGCCACACCTTCCCACTACACTTCTCTTCAATGAGCTGCCCAAGATAGTCCATACATAGGATGAACAAATATGGAGATATCAAATCTCCCTACCTTATACCTCTAGAGGGATAGATCGGGTCAAGGGCTTCTCCATTGAATAAAATAGATGTGGTGACTGTAGACACAACTAATTATGACATCTATAGTATCCATTGGGAGATTTACTCGAATAAGCATATCTCTGATGAAATTCCATTCTAGCTTATCATAAGCTTTTTCCAAATCTATCTTAAGTGCCATATATCCAGTCCTTCCCTTCTTCTTCCCAAGGGAATGAATGATCTCCTGAGCAATAATAACATTATCAATCCCTTTATGACCCGGCACAAAAGCCATTTGCATAGGAGAGATGAGTTTGTCCAAGTAAGGCCGCAACCTTCCGACAATAATCTTAGTAACCACCTTATACATCGTATTACACAAACTAATTGGTCTATAGTTACCTAAAGTTTCTAGACCTTGAATTTTTGGAATCAAAGCAATGTGGGTACTATTCAAAGCCTTTGGCACTCTTCCATCTACAAAAATCCTTTGAACCTCTTCAATCATGGAATTTCCCACAGTAAACCAAAAACTTTGGAAGAACCCTACATGAAGCCCATCCGGTCCTGGGGCTTTGAAAGGTTTCAAAGACCAAAGGACTGCCTTTATCTCTTCTTCCAAAGCGCCCCCACTAATACTCTCCTTCTCCAAATCCAAGAGCCTAGGCTGCCATTGAGAAACAGCGGGGTCCATCCTAGGCACACAAGAGAGAGACGACAAGAAGGTCAAAGCCACACCTAATGAACTCTTTTATCTCCCCCTCCTCATGAATCCAATCCCCCACTGCATTTTTGATAGCCATGATTTGATTCCTCTTCTGTCTAACCAAGGTTGAAACATGATAAAAAGTTGTATTACAGTCACCCTATATCATCCAATTCACCCTTGATTTCAAAGCCCACAACTCCTCCTCCCGTCTAAGCACAAGGTCCAGCTCCCTAAGTAACTCATCTTCCAATTTCACAAGAAATTCTGAAGGTCTTAAAGCTAGAGCTCTTTGAATACCATTCAATCTCGACATCAAATTCTTCTTTCTAGTGAGAATATTCCCAAATTGGTTTTTATTCCACTTCTTAGCTTTCTGCGTAAACCAATTAATAGCATCAACTAGCCTATTATTACTTTCCCATGCCTGATGCACTATAAAAAAAAGGAAGGATCCAACAATCATCCCGTTTGAAAATGAAAAGGCCTACTCCTCCCATTTTAGGTTTTCAGCTGCACCTCCAGTAGCATTGGACAGTGGTCCGAGTGGCATCAAGTCAAATGTGTTATTTTAGCATCAGGGTACATCACACACCAACTCAGGTTCACAAAATATCTATCAATTCTCTCCTGGATCAAGGCTTGAACCTCCCTTCTGTTAGTCCAAGTGAAACGTGGTCTCGTGAACCCAATATCCAACATATTACATTTATCCAAACACTCCTTGAACAATAAAGACCTATTAACACTCACCAACCTACCCCTAAATTTATCCTCGCTAAGGAGGGGTTCATTAAAGTCACCAGCTATAACCCAGGGCATATTGTGTAATTTAGCAACACTCATCAAATTTCTCCACAAAGCTTGCCTTTTGGCATTCCTAGGATTAGCATACACAGTAGAAAGTAACCAGTTAATGTTTGTGAAACGTATCTTCACCTCCGCATGAATTTCCTGCTCAGTACTTGAGAGCAAGGTTATATCAACCATGTCAGCATTCCATAAGACCCAAAGACCTCCTACACAAACAATGGTGTCGGTATGGATTGCTCCATCAAACTGCAACAAGTTTGTGATCTCTCTAGCTCTATCTCCCCTAGCACGAGTTTCCATAACCACCAAAATAGCTGGATTGTGATTTTGCACCAATTCACTGATACGCTTCTTAAAGGAGGGCTTCAAAGCACCTCTGCAATTCCATATAATAATATTCGTCATGAAACTTGTGTGAAGGGATGGGACAATCAGCACTGAGGCTCCTTAATTCTGCCTCCTCCTTCAAGCTCCATCCTATCCACCTCAACACCTCCCTTATCTGGTCTTCCCCTAGAAATAGAGTACCCATATGCTACAAAACCCCCATCTCCATCTCCTTCGATAGCTTCACATTGCATAGTACAGGGGCTTCCTAAGCCGGATCCGAGAATGGCAGCCTCTCTTTCTTCACCCTTATCTCTGTTCATGGCAGTATACCTCTTGGTGCTTTCTTGCATTTGGAGCTGACCCACCTCAAAGTTCGGATCAGACTTACTTGAATCTTGGTCTTGATTGCCCACTTGAACCACCTCATGGATCAGATCGGACTTGCCTAAAAATCGACCTTGATTGCCCACTGTTGAACCCGTAGAGGCTGTGAATTGAAAGCCATCAGCATCTCTCAAACTTGCCTCCGTTTTGCTACACTATCCGTCACTCCCCACCGGCTCATCAATCACCTTAGGCTAAATGAACATTGCGCAAGTTAAGTCTTGAACCCAACATTGATATGCTTTCCATAGGAAAACCCATTGCATTTTGCCTCTTTCTTACCCTTCATCGACGAAAGTCTCCATGATTTGTGAACAGACTTAGGCCGAGTTGAGGTGTTAAATGCATCACCACTTTTTAACATCAAGTTTAGGCTAGATTGGGTCTGCTTCGATCCTTCACTTCTTATGCTTTAAACCACCAAAACTATTTGGGCCTTATTTAATAATTTCAGAGGAGACAGCTTCCTCTTCACTTCCCTTGAAGGCCCATGACACATAACAGCCCGTTCCAAGCTCTCCTTCTCCATATTACCATAATCCTTGAAGCTAAACCCGCTTCTCTGTCTAAGTGAGGTCCCACCACTCTTCAAAGGTTTTGTCCCATCCTTTCTACGAGCCACCACGATCCATGGCCCGTACGCACCATCATGCACGTCGACTTGTTCTAAGTACTGCTCTGAACTAGCCACTACATCACTGGTCCCCTCCCTGCTCCTTGGTATGTCAATAGCACAAGGAACATGTGAGCTTGATATCGTCTCACCACCTTCCTTCCCCCTAATCTTTGAAGCCGTCGGTTCTTGCCAGATAATGTGTGGGCACTGCTCCTTCCTATGCCCTATTTGTCCATACCCAAAACACATTTTATGAATTCCCTCGTAACATATCTGCTGTTCAAGTCTCCCTACCATAATCGTAGTAGTCAAAGGCTTCTCCACATCCACTTGCATACAAACCCTTGTAAACCTCCCTTTAGTTTCAAACGCCGTGAAAGTGTCGACTCTAAGAACATTACCGATAGCTTTTCCAATAAGTTGCAGCGCCTCTGCATTGTAGTACTCAATGGGGAGCTTGTTTAGTCTAACCCATACCACAATGGATGATACACTTGCTAGAGCAGGCTTAAAATCTGGTTCCCATGGTCTAATAGAAAGAAAATGGTCTCTGATGAACCACAGGCCTTTTCTTAAAACATTCTCATAGTCTTCTCCTAAAGAAAGCCTTGTGAGGAAGAGTCCATGACCCAAATCCACACAGTCTAATCTACCTGCAGGTCCATAAAGCAAGGAGTTTTGCTTGAATGAAGTTAAGCCCCACATTCCGTCCATAAACTTTCACGATAAAAGCTCTTGCCCATGGCTTACTATAACGACCCAAAGAAAAGCGCTAGCCACATTTGCACTATACCTCAAAAGGATTAGTCACAATTGAGACTTCTTGTAGTTGTTAATAAAGCCTAGATCTTCCCAGTAAATACCCGATGTGGGACTCATCACACACCCACACACAGCACACAATTAATCAAATTGAGGCATCATAATCTCCCCCACTTAAATCCCTAACGTTCTCATTAGGGCTCACTTTGTGGGGTAGTGTCTCTGAGCCCACACGGGATTACCGGGCCGGCTCTGATACCATATGTAACAACCCAAGGAAAAGCGCTAACCACATCTGCGCTATACCTCAAAAGGACTAGTCACAATTGAGGCTCCTTATAGTTGTTAATAAAGCCCAGTTCAACCTAGTAAATACCCGATGTGGGACTTATCACACACCCACACACATCACACAATCAATCAAATTGGGACATCACACTTACGGATTTTTCGTTTAAACTCCCTAGAGAGTTTTACCGATAATAGCCCTTGTCGAAGCGTTTCCACCTCCCCATTTGACTTAGCATCATCATCTATACCATCCTCAAAGCAATAGGCTTGTGAGAACACCCTTGGAATTTCTCCCACCAACTTATCTCTAAATGAAGCATTCGGGTTCCACAATCCCTCATCGTGGTTTGGTGACGCAGGACCAGAGCTATGGCCTTCATGGAAGCCAACATGGAGAGAGAGAGAGAGAGAGAGAGAGAGAGAGAGAGTTCCATTCTTTCTTTTCATGTAGACTTCTTTTGAGACCGTAAACGACGTTATTTAATCACTACCACAACCAAAGTTTTTGCAATGTTCTCATGGCTAATTTATTTTGGTTATATATTGTAAAGATATCTGTGAGATCGAAAAAAAAAAAAAATGTAATGGAAACTAGAGAAATCAAATTTTACTGTTATGAAGATATTGCAAGTGATCCTATCATTTAAAAAATAAAATAAAAAATCCATACCTTTGTCGGTACTATTTGGCTAATTTTAGAAGTTTAGGAATTTCATATGGTAAATCCAATTATTTTTCATCAATTTATTTTTGAGGACATTTTAAAATGTACCAAGTCTGGTACTATTTGAGGAATTTTGAAATTAAATGTTACGAAGAAGATTAATTGCGCAAACATCAGTTGTTCCAAACGTTAAACATATAATACACTGATTGGTTTTTTTTATTCATAACTTCATTTTAAGCTGATTCTCAAAAAAAAAAAAAAAAAACTTCATTTTAAGCTTTCTCAAAAAAAAAAAAAAATCATTTTAAGCCGTGTATATAGTGTATACTAGACCTAAGTAATAAATTTTCATTTCGTTAAATTTATTGCAAAATTGATGATGGAAAATAATTTTAGCCACTGAAAAAATGTGCTAGCACTGTCACGGTCGATCAGGTACACATGTTGTTTAACTTGTTTTAGTAAGTTTAAATGGTGGGTGAGAGTGAGGGGTGACCAATTTTTATATTTATAGACATTATTTACGACACATTACATTACTCTATAGAGACCCACACCTTTTGTCAAAAAAAAAAAATAGAGACCCACTTCTTTTTTTTTTGATAGGAAACAATTGAATTTCATTCCACTGAAATTGAAAGACAACAGAGAGAGCAAAAAGCATTACAATCAGAATTCCTCAATAACAATATGAGACCCACACTTCTTCAAAGTCCACACTCCACAGTTTTAAATTAATGTCGCCTGTTGCAGAAGATAAAGTAGAAGAGGGAAAGTTTGGCAGCACTCACCGTCTTTGCCATTTCTTTGGTCACTATCTCCAAAATCTGCTACTGTTGATAATATATTTTCATTTTTACCCCGACCAAAATAACGTTAATGAAAAATGGTACTATTTGGCTATTACGAATTTAACAGTATTTGACAATTTTTCGGTGCCGACTGTACAACTTAAAGCCTGAATGATGTGACAAAGCATACACAATTACGTAACCTGATCATGATGGAAGGGGAACTTGACGAAAAGCAATCAAGTCGTTTTTTTTTTTCTCTGCATTGACCGACTTTCTCTACGTTTATTATTATTATTTTTTTAAGGATTTTGTTAATTTTTTTAAAAATTGAAAAAGTATTGACAATTTTTTTAAATTTTGAAAAAATGTTTCTAAAAATGGATGATTTAATGTGTGTCTAAAGGCACACATTTAAGGGTGTGTTGATTCAGTTTCGGTCAGTTTTCTAAGTGTTGACCAACTGAAACTGAAATTTTCGATTTGTAAAATTCTCAACCGAAACTGACCGAAATAATTGGAATCAAATCGATTTTGGTTGGATTTCGATTTTGGTGGGTTTTTTCGGTTTCCTTAGAGCCTAAGTATTGGAAAATTCCAATGCTACTCTATTTTACTATTCTAAAACACCACTTTATCATTATACCATTTTACCATTTTACATAAAAACTTTATTTTTATTAAAAAAATTTTTTAACATTTCTTTATTATTTATTTCCAACCGTTTTTCAGTCTTATTTTCCTCTTTCCAACAACCATTTTTATTCCTCTCTCTCTCTCTCTCTCTCAACCTCTAGCACCGGTTCAACACACAACACACACACACCCATGACACACCGATCAACCTATCCAAACCCATCACCACACCCACACACACAAACACAAACCATCAACAGAGCCACACACACAAACCATCAAACCAGTTGGAGCCAACAACGGCCACCACACCCATCACCCAAGCCACCGATCAGCAAACCCAAGCCACCGATCTGAAACCCACACCGCCGATTTGAAACTCAGGCCACCAATCAAAAAAATCATCACCGAAACAAGCCCATTCAAACCCATTCAAAAAAAATCATCACCAAAGCAAACCCATTAAAAAAAAATCATCACCAGAGCCACCGGAGCAAACCCATTCAAAAAAAATATCATCGAAGCAAACCCATTCAAAAAACATCATCATCGAAGCAACCGGAGCAAACCCATTCAAAAAAAATCATCACCGAAGCCACCATCGGAGCTACCGATGATCAACCCAACCGATCCACCCACCGATCAACAAATCCACCGTTTCAAACCCACCATTAACCGATCCCAGCCCACTGATCCAAATCCAGCTCGCGATCCACGCTGATCCAACCTCCAAAATCCAAAACCTAGGGGATGGCGATGAAGCTTCAGAGACGAGAGAGCAGATGGAGAAACAAAGAAGGAAGAGAGAGAAGAGAACAAAAAAAATGAGAGAGATGAGAGACAGAGAAGAGAGAGTCAGAGATAAAATATATATATTTTTTTACAATACTGCTACAGTGTAATTCTATCTTTAGAATTGCACTGTAGTAGTATTGCAAAAAAATTTGCAATACTTGCCTTTACAATTCTCTGATGTAGATGATTTTAAGGCTGCAAATGTCAAATTTCCCTTAGATATAGCATTAGCATTCTCCAATGCTAATGCTCTTATCATTTATTTTCTAAGAAAGCAAACAAAGAAAAAAATATAAACAATATAAAAAAGAGAGGAAATTGAAAAAATAAACAAACTCAAAATATAAACAACCAAGCACATGGGTTTTTTAAAAACCCTAACTTTATTTGCACATAAAAATTGAAAAAATAGCATTGATTCAATATTAAACAGACCCAGAATATAAAAGAGAGAGAGGAAATTATGGAGAAATTAAAGAGAGAGAGAGAGGGTCATCGTGGCTCGTGGATGTCGCCGGCAACATCATCAAAGACTGGACTCCCCACCGGGCCAACACATTTGAGAAGCTCTATCTATCTGTGGGTTCACCATGCTTTTTCTACTTTAACTTTGCACATTACAGAGCCAGAGAGAGAGAGAGAGAGAGAGAGAGAGAGAGAGTGTTGGCGCAAAGAGAGGCATGGAAGATGGAAATCAGAGAGAAGAAAAGAAAAGAATGAGGGTGAGGGTGAGGGTGTGAGGCACTGAGGGCTGAGGCGGTTGAAGTGAAATGGAGATAGTAGGGTTTTATTTTTTATGTTTTAAGTTGGTATAAAACGACGTAGTTTGGTGTTATAAGGAAGAAAAAATTAAAATGTTTTTAGCGAGGTTCGAACCTAGGCCAAGTATAGTAACACGTGTGTCTTACCACTAGGCTAGCAGTACACATCCTGAAATATTTTGCACATAGTTATATTTAATACATATCGGTCGGTTTCGGTTCAGTTGGGACTTTTATTTTCTGAACCGAAATCGAAACCGAAAATTTCAGTTTTCATTTCTGCAAATCGAAACCGAATCGCACTGAAACCAAACCGAAATTTTGGACATGGTTCGGTCGGTTTCAGCCAGTTTGTTTGGTTCCTCGGTTTTTTGCACACCCCTACTGACACATTAACTGGACCCTTTTATTAATTAAGGACGTCCTATTCCTGTGGTATCAGTACCTTGGCGTGGGCAAGTCAGCCTCTTGCCTTGTGATGTGGACGACCTTACAAAATTTCATAAAGAGTTAATTGTCTTTTACATTCCATTGGACCCCAACTTCCCAAGTTGTTGCCAATTTTCATTGTATAATTTAGGGCTTGTTTATTACCCCATCTCAAACTCACATTTTTACATTTTAAATACACTTACACATATTTTCACACACTTTTTCATTCACACGTATTTCAAAAAGCTACAAATAACCTTTCTCAAATTACTCTACCAAACCACCCCTTAGACTCGTATGAAAATGAAGTATACTTGTTAGCTTAAGCTTTTAAATGTGATGATTTAGATTTTAGACCCATATTAAAATGAAGTTTTTTTTTTATTTTTTTATTTGGTGAAATATTAAAATGAAGTTTACTTTTTAGCTTAAACTATTTTACAATATTTTTACAAACGGTTGATGTGACCAACTTTTTATTGGTTTTTATTTAAACTCACCATTAACATTACTTTTTCATTTAACAATAATTACTCATCTCATTAATAGTTTGTAATTTTTTTTTTTAAAGTTTGTATCTCTAGTATTTATTCAACTTTTAAATGTGACCATTAAGAGCGCTAACATGTAATCAATAATCCTATGCATACGCACGGTATTGATACATTTAAAAATAATAATCATAAATATATGCATGTTAAAATTCCTGCCTAACTTTGAATGCTATTGGGGTCATTTTTATTTTTTTGTCAACTCTTTATAAAGGTCTTGCTAGGATTTTATTTGGTAGAGTATGTTGATTGTTCATCATTGATCGTTTTATTTCTGAAAAATATAGAATATTTGGTCACTTCTTAAGTTAATTTTTGTTATTAGGGTCCAATAAATTTATTTCATGTTTACATATTTCAAATAGGATATGAACAACTAAATATTTAGAACATTGTAAACTTTTGCATTGAAGTTTATATTTGAACTAATAATAAGTTTTTGTAAGAAAAAATGGATTATTTTTAAGTGGATCATAAGTGGTTTCAAATAAGACTTTAATAGAATGAGTTGGAAGTAATTTTAAGGACTTAAAATAGTTCTAAATAAGTTAGAAATATATATATATATATATATTTGATAAGTAAGAATGATATATATATGAAAGGCTACTCTATGCATGAAGAACATAGAGCAAACCTAGAAAATACAAGAAAAGGAAAACAGAGAAAAACAAAAAAGAAAACCAAACAATTGAAAAATTACAAAAGATAAAGGGAGCAAAGAAAAGAAGGGAGGGAATCACTAGACGTGAGTCCCCACGCCCGAGACCAATCAAAAAGAGTTCCACTAAAAGAAGCAAGTAACTGATTACTGGAACTATCCAAATCCTCAAAAGTCCTCCGATTCCATTCCTTCCAAATACACCAAAGGATGCACAATGGGACGATGTTCCAAATCTGAGACGAATGCTTCCCCAACCAATTCCACCAGCCAAATAGCAAGTCTGGAATTGATCTAGGTATAACCCAAGACAAGCCAAAAGTTATAAAGACAAAGCTCCATAACCGATAAGTCATCTCACAATGAAGAAGTAAGTGGTCAACTGTCTCTCCACAATGATGACACGTAATGCACCAATCCACAAAAACCAATCTCCTTAATCTCAAGTTATCTACCGTTAGGATCTTATTCCAAGCTACACACCAAACAAAAAAAGAAACTCGCCTAGGGGCCTTTGCTCTCCAAATAGCTTTCAAAGTGTTACATAGATGTATAATAAATTTTAGTTGAGAAATATATATACATATATATTTTTAATTAAGATTCATGAATCTATATGCAAGGACAATTGACACTCAGTTAGATATATAATGACTTGGCACAAAATTGAAAATTAATTAAAATTCAAAGACATATGACATCAAATTGAAGGGAAAATTAGAAGAATATCTAAGCACTAGATTGGAATGCAATTAACATCCAGTTTGGATGTTTAATTGAACTTTATCTCAAGTTATACTTTATTATCATATATATATATATATATATATATATATATATGAAGTGTATATGGAGTTCTTTTTATTTTGAGAGATAAGACAAACAAATGCGAATGATGGAATCAAGATACACAAACTATTTCTTCTCAAAAAAGAAAAAAAGAAGAAGAGCTACACAAACTATTATCATTCAACTTAATCTAATTATATGCTTAGATTGTTTTCTAGCGTCATTTTCACAATAGTTGGCACAGGCAGCTATGAAGTCTGAAGCCAAATGCATTATCATATTCAGTGGATGGAAGGTTCATCAAAATATTCAGTGAATGGAAGAATAATTTGCATGGTATTTGCTCATTTTGATTGGTATCACCGTATTGATTTGATTAATATTCTCTGGTTGGATGGGTGATACATAGTTGATGAGTAAAAATAATAATATATTTTAAGCCTACACATGATTGCCATAAATAAAGGTCTTTCAAATTAATAAAACTACCGAATTCCAAAGCAATGGGATATATTATTGTGGTTGCCAATTTTTGCAACGAGTAATAAACACCTACATTAAAATTAAGAAATTAAACTGACACATGGCATAAAATTAAATTTCAATTTTCTCTTAGCTTTGTGTGTGTATATGATTAGTGTTGGATGTGCTAAAACACCCAAAATGCTATTTTAGCACAAAGCAACAAAAAACCTGCTACCTCTAGGGTGCCAAATCTTAAAATATATCTATATATATATATATATATATATATTTATTGTAGCTTGCCACAAAAATCTGTTACTAGTAGCAATCGTTGTAGTAAGCTGCTACTCATATTTTATTACCAAAAATAAATTTGAGCTAGCTAGTATGACATGTGTTTACGAGTGTAGATCTTTGAGATTGGTTTTGGATTTTTTTTTTGGTAGTGATGGTTGTATTATGATAATGGTTGGCCATGACCGGCAACATCAATGCGTCGGCAAGCGGCACCGGCAAACGTGAGTAGTGTTTATTGTTTGTTGGGTTTCTAAAAATAATACACAAAAATATTCTTAAAAATCTCCATGTGGTGTATTGAAGGAGATTCCTCCAAAATGCTTTGGAGCTAAGCTTTGTCCTTTGAAAGCTCAAATAGTGCGAAACACTATAGCTTGGTTAGACCCCCAATTCTTAATTACGGCTTGATTAATTTTATGCTTAACACACTTGATGTGGAATATACGTTATTAGCAAATTAATCAGTCGGAATTCAACAATTGCATGGATGGGCAAATAAGTGCAATGCTAAAATGGAAAGGGCAGTGAGTAAAAGAATAGCAAACTCAAGATAACACAGTGATGTGTTATCGAAGAGGAAAGCCAAAGAACTCGGCGTAAAAACCTCTCTGTGGCCCTCCAAGTCGAAATGATCCACTAGTAAATAAGTTGGAGTACAAGGATACCAAAAAGACAATCCAAGTCTAATCCACCCAAAGTACTTAAGCTCTCCAAGTTGCAGCTACCAACGGACTTCTTGGAGTCTTGTCTTCACTAGCTTCTCAGATCCCACCATACTGCCTAATTGCATCCGCCAAGTCTCACCAGTTTATTTTGGCAAATATCCAATACTTCCCAAGCTCCAAAACACTCTCTACACTCTAAATTGGCATGAATTGTGTTTGGTTACAAATCTTCTCTCAAGATATAACAATGGGAGAAGGAAGGGTAAGAGACTACAATGATTTCTCTATTGAGGATGAGTAGCTCTCTCTAATAAGATGGGTGTTATAGAAACATTTCTAGGGTTTTCTTCTGAATAGCCTCCTTACAATTTTGTAGGTAATGAAGTTATATATAGTGTGGGTAAAGAAGAGGAAATGTCACACTTAAAATCCAGATATTCAGTGCATCTCGCAGGTGACTCATGAGTTAGCCATACAGAGAAAATCATCAAAAGAAACAAATCCCATACAAAAAATTTGACAAAAATTAACGTTTCCAACCCCCGCTTGAAAAAATTCCAACTATGAACACCCCCCCCCCCCCAAAAAAAACATAATCTAATTATCAAAATCAATGAAAAGAGTTAAAGATTACCTTAGAGATATTAATGGAATGAAAAACAATTGAATTTAGTTGGATTTTGATGTAGAAACTTTGGTTTAGGGGTTTTGGAGAAAATGAGAGAAGTTTCAAACAAAAGAACCACAAAATACCCTTTAAAAAGCTGATTTTGGGCATTTCGCGAGTCGCTGACAAGCGAAAATTCGGGGACTTAGAGTTGAGAAGTGAATGAGTCACGAAATTTTTGCGAGTCAATTTCAATCGCAACACACTTTATCCAAAATTGAAAAACTTAATAATTGGACCATTTAAACTTGCAATCGGACCCCCCCTTCTTACTGGGGCGGATTCTCAAAAAAAAAACTTGCAATCGGACTGGACTTAGACCACTAGCAAAATGAGTCGTGAAAACACCCAGAAATCATGTTTTTCGCATAAAGTCAACTTGAAAACCTTGAAAAACATGGGTGATACAAATCACTTCCAAAAGCAAATAGAATGATCAAAAATCTTTTTGATTGGATCTACATATGGTTCAGCACACACACATTACATTTAGAAATGTACAATCACACAAATGAAATAGATATTCATTGAACATTAGACTTTTGTGTTGTGCGTGAGTATCAAGTATTAATTAGTCCATAGTCTAGCATGAAGCTCCAATGATCAATTCAATCAAGTCATACACAAATAACACGAAGTCAAGAGACCTATCTCATGAATTGAACGTATATGACTCTTCACCAAAGTGTTTACTTGATTGAAAGCTTTTCATTTGGCTTTCATTTTTCATACTTTTTGATCAATACAACTAATTTTTGAGCATCAATGCCATGAAATATTTTATATTTCTTTGAAGAGTAAGACTTTGGTTTTGGCATTATACATTTTGCTCCACATTTTCTTAGTCTAACTAGTTTTTGAAGTAAGGATTTTTTAGCTCTTTCTCTTTTTAGAGATTGACGTTTGAATAGCTTTTTGACAGAAAATTAAATGTGTGGAGATATATAAGATCAAGTCTATGCATGTATCAAGATCAATCAAAACTATTGGTTAGACATTCATGACAAGCTTGAAAATCTATTTACAATTATCAAACATAGATTTCTAGATTTCACTCACATTCAATATAGGTACATACATAATAAGTTAAGCTCGTAAATACACTACGTCATTAGTACAAAGGTATTAGGCCAAACTCTACATGTGATATATGCTCAAACATATATGATCAAACTTTTTGAATTTTGTACTTTTTATGTGGTTTTGGATTTTTACACACAAAACAAAAGCATAAAAGTAAGATCAAAAGCAAAAACAATGCATATAAAGAAATGCAAGATGCACAAATGCATGAGGATGTAGCATTCAATGCATGAAGAGTTATACCAAAATCGAAAGAATTAGATCAAGTACCAAAAGAACAAAAGCTCAATCATTGGAACTATTTATCACCTAAACAAAACAGTTGTTTAGAGTGAGTGTCTTATGAGAAGAGAGACGAGGGTTAGAAGAAGAATCGGAAATGCACATAGACAAGGAGCCAAGAGCATTAACCACATGCTTCAGCAACTTACCATTTTCACCTAAATCCAGTTTAGCTTGCAAAGCACAGCTTCAAAGAAGTTCAAGTTTCTCTTTTCTTTTGATTCTTTTAAAAGCTTGAAACTTAGAGCAATGAGGTCTTAGATGACCAAAAGCACCATAATGGTGATAAACAATGTGTTTAGGTCCATTAGGCCTTTTAGGGAGGGATCTAACAACATGGTTTTGTTTTCTCTACAACATGGTTTTGTTTTCTCTTCAACATGGAATATTGAGGTCTTATATGACCAATGACTCCGCAATGGTGGCAAATAAGAACAAATTTAGATCCATTCAAATCCCTTGAATGAGACCTAAATAAAGGTTTTGACTTAAGAGTCTTTCTCTCCACTTTATAATTTCTTTTGTGTGGAGGTATATACACTGATTTGTCTTTAAAGGTAGAACTCACAATAGGCACAAAATCGGGCTTCACAACATGATTGCAACAAATATTTTCTTCATTTTTAACAATAGGTTCAGCAATCAAACATTTGGCATGCTTCTTAAGAGAATCATTTTCACATTTAAAATCATCAACAAGTTTGTTAGACAAAGCAAGTTTAGCATTCAAGTCCATATTCAAACATTCAAACTCTTTCAACGTTTCAGAAGAATGTTCAACACGTTTCTAATACTTTTCAATCAATTTGTTGGATTCATTGAGCTTAGCAATCGAATCATCCTTTTCACAAATGAACTTGCTGAGTTTTTCATGAAAATTTAAAGAATATTTCTTTAAGAATTTGATATTTGGAATTTTAACACCACCCAAAGATTTATGTAACATGCCATTACAAGCATGTGGATAAAAAATCATATTGGCATTTTCACAAACACATGGCATGTTATGATCAACAGTTTTTTAAATATGCAAAGAAGCACACAAAGCACTATCCATAGCAATTAACACAAAGGGTCAAGAATCACACTTAGGTTATTAAACGAAAACAAGTATACCCGCTTTAATATCATGTGAAAGCTCAAATAGTGCAAAATACTATAGCTTGTTTAGACCCCCAATTCTTAGTTACGGCTAGATTAATTTTATGCTTAACACACTTAATGCGGAATATACATGATTAGCAAATCCATCAATCTAAGCATTCAACAATGGCATGGATGAACAAATAAGTGCAATGCTAAAATGGAAAGTGAAAGCTCATATTAGTGTGAAAACACTAATACTTGTTCAGACCCCAATTTTAAAATTATGGCTATGTTGCTTTTACTCTAACTTATCTAAGTGCTGAACAAGATTAAACAAAGCAATACACCAAAACTACTCTAGTGCATAAACACGAACATTAAACAATAAATGTAAAGCACAAAGAGTAAGGGAAAAGAGATGCAAATGTTAGAAAAACATGGTTTGTGTTGCATACAAAATATACACAGTAGAAAATTAACGGATTAATTTACTTCATTCGCAATTGATAACATATACTATGTAAATTTTAGAATTAAGAACAAGAGAGTGTACCTTGGTGCAATGAAATTCAAAAACTAAAGATTAGAAGTACTTAGGAACACTTTTAATCTTCACTCCAATTCCACTTTTTCCCAAGAAGTGTGGTTTCTCAATCAGTTTATATGTATGTGTTCAAGGGAGAATAAAAGAGTGATTTACACTCACATACACACCATTTCATTCTCTTATCAAATTCTGTATATTTCTCTCCTTAAATATCACTGATTATCTAATTGGACTAGCCTTTTGGGCCATTTCAATTGGACTTTAGTATGTGACTTGGAGTGGGACCAAAAGAGACAAATAAGACATTAGTTCCAATGGGTTTTGGGTTTGGGGCTTTTCTGTCAACTCTTGACAAGTCTAAGATTACCATTAATTATATTTAATACCACTATATAAATATAATTACACTCTATGTCTTATTAATAAATTATATCCCAAGACTTTATTATACATACAACCCTTTCATAAAATATTCGTAATAATTCAAAGTCATGAATGTTGGCTGCCACTTTGAAGATTACTACATCTTAATCCTTGAGTACCCAGTTTAATCCTTTAAGTTATTTATCATATATTTATGAAATCTCAAATAAAGTTTGCCATGGTTGCTCCAGTGGCCTTTTTCAAAGGGATGGCCTCTACCCATTTTGTAAAGTACTCGGTGGCTGTCAAGATTCATATGTAACCGTTGGATGGAGGGTTGATAGGTCCTATGAGATCGAGCCCCCAAGTGTGAAAAGGCCATGGTGTCGTCATATCCTGTAGAACATTTTGGTGAGTGTGAACTGCATCTCCTAGGACTTGACAGGCGTGACATGTTTTGACTAGCTCCTCAGAGTCCCTTTTCATTGTTGGCCAGTAATACCCCAACAACAATAATTGCTTGTAAAGCCTTCTTTTTCCCGGGTGACTCCCACAATCATCGGAATGAACTTCCCTGACTACTTCTCTAGCTTTTTTTGGCCCCAGGCACCTTAGGGGATCCCCACTATATCCATTTTTGAATAAGATACCATTTTGCAGGAAATACCTGTTCGCAAGCTTCTTGAGCTGGTAGGCTAGTGTCTTGTTAGTTGGCAGGATCCCTTGAGCCAGGTATTCTATGAATGGAACCCGCCAATCTTTTGCAACAAACACAGCATAGCTTTCTTCCTTATCTATCGCCAGCCAACACTCTTGACATTTTCCCTGTATAATTGCTGCCTCCTTGTTCATATCTAGCCAGTAATACCCCATGCGTTGCATACTTCTGTATAGGCTGATCTTTTCTGCAACTCCACAGGCTTGGGCATGTAATTCTTCTAACTTCAGCTTTCCTTCCTTCTCGTTGATACACTTGGACAAGATTCCACCTGGCAGCCTTCTATACAATTCTCCATCTATCTGAGTGTAATCCTTTAGTTCTTTGATGTTCCCTTCAGGTCCTACCTTTTTCATTTTTTCTTTGACTTCGCTCCTCCAATCCCACCGTTTGGACTCTCCGGGGTTCATTCCTTGGAGGATCCTTACAACAGAATGTTCCTGCCTTCCTATTTTTATCAGTGCGTCATTTCCCCTGAATGGTATTTGGGATTCCAAAGTGGCGAGTGCATTAGCAAACCTGTTTTCACTTCTTTGAGTGTATTCTATGCTAAAGGTCTGGAATTCCAACTACAACCTTTGTGCCCAAGTTCTGTAGGCTGCTAAATTTTGTTCCCGTAACGCAAAGTCTCCTTTTACTTGGGAAACTACAAGATTGGAGTCTCCCAACACTCTCATATGCCTTATTCCTATACTGAATTCTATAGTTAGCCTGGTTAAGTATGCCTCATATTCAACTGCGTTATTAGAGCATGAGAAACCAAGCTTGAAAGACAAGGGTATGGTGTCCCCATTCTCATAGCTTAGTATGATTCCTACCCTATTTGAAGTTGTTGTAGCTGACCCGTCGAATTTCATGGTCCATTTCTTTCATGGGATCTCTGTTATTGCCACCTCACCAGGGATCTCTTCACTCAGTGGACATTCCTCCTTTCTTGGGAACTGAGCGAGTAGATCTGCTATGGCTTGGCTTTTGACAGCTTTGGGAGTTTTGATGCCTATGTCGTATTGAGAGAGCAAGACTAGCCATTGTGCTATTCTTCTCGTGGGAAGGGGCTGGTGTAGGAGTGTCTTTATGGGGTGGGACTTGGTCACCAAAAGGATTTGGTAAGCTGAGAAGTACCTTTTTAACCTCTGGGACGCGTAGATGATTACTAGGCAAGTTTTCTCTATTTTGGGGTACTTGGTCTCGGTGTCCTTGAGTGTCCTGCTTACGTAATAAACAAGCTGCTCATTCCCCTAGTCATCTTCCTGTGCCAGCAAAGCTCCTATTGCCTGGGAATTTGATGCCAAGTATAACAACAGAGGTCGCCCACGTACTGGTGCCTGGAGGGTGGGCAAATTATTCATGATGTACTGAATTCTTTGGAAAACCTCCTGTTGTTCCGTTCCCCAAATGAACTCAGTTCCATTTTTCAATAGTTTAGATAAACCTATCATAACTGAGGCCAGCCCAGGCACAAATCTCCTAATATAGGAGACCCTTCCTAGGAAACTTTTGAGCTCCCTCACAGTAGTTGGTTTTCTTATCGTGGCGATGGCTGTGGCCTTGGCTGGATCTATACTTATGCCTTTGCTATGTACCAGGAACCCAAGGAACTTTCCAGCATACACTCCGAAGGCACATTTCATGGGGTTCATGTGTAGTTTGTACTTCCTGCATCTTTCGAAAACTTGCTCAAGTACTTGGAAGTGTTTTGACTTAGTCTTTGATTTAACCACAATGTCATCTACATAATCTTCCATCTCCTCATGTATCATGTCATGGAAAATGGCTGTCATGGTCCGCTAGTACGTAGCTCCCGCATTTTTTAGGCCAAAGGGCATTATAGTGTAGTAAAAGTTCTTGATTGGGGGTTCTGAATGCCGTTTTCTCTGCATCTTTGGCAGCCATGCAGATTTGGTTGTACCCACTGTACCCATTCATAAATGAGAACATTGAGCTTCCTGTAGCAGAATCTACAAGGAGGTCGATATTGGGCAGGGAGAACTCATCTTTTGGGCATGCCTTATTCAGGTTGCGGAAGTCCACACAGCAACGGATCTGACCATTTTTCTTCTTCACAGGTACAATGTTGGAAAGCCATTTTGGGTGTTGGATAGGTTTAATAAAACCAACTGTTAGCAGTTTCTTAACTTCTTGAACTATCTGAGCTTCTACCTCGATGTGAAAGACCCTAGCCGGCTGAACAACTGGCCTCATTCCTGAGTCCACATTAAGAGAATGAACTACCAATCCCAGGTCTAAACCGGGCATTTCATCATAGGTCCACGCGAACACATCTCTGTATTTTTGAAGTAAAGCTACTAATTGTTTCCTTTCTTGTGTCATCAGCTGATTGCTAATAAAGAGAGGCTTCCGGGATCCAGGCTCGGTTCCCAAATTTATTTCCTTTAATTCTTCCTTAGGCTGAATTTGGGCTTCCTTGACTGGTTCTTCTGGGATTTCTTCTTGGGCTATCATGTAACTTGGTGGTTCAGGACCTTTTTGCATGATACATTTAGGTCCCGCGCACCTTCATAAGCGATAGATTAACCTTTCTCTGGGTTCTCGCACCACCACGCATTCCCGGGATCCTGAAGAGCTGAGCTCCCTTTTTTGCCTTTTTCTTTCTAGGAGGTTTCTCAAGTCACGGGTGCCCCTTCCTCCTCCTTCTTCTTCTTCTAGGATAGGTGCCCCTGGAGTACCTAGGGCCGGGCTCTCATCATCTGGCTCTAACTCTTCATAAAACATTGTTTCTGCAAAGTTTACTTCTCCCTGGTTGAAAAGGTTACGATTGGCAGGGATCCTCACGGGCCTCCCATTCAGTCTCCCTTTAATGCATTGATGAAACGTAGATGAAATAAGGCGATGTTTATGGAGCCATGGGCGTCCCAGCAACACATGGTAAGATACTTCTGCATTAATCACGTGAAACCTTATCAGGGCCACTATCGGCCCTAACCTTAAGGCTAGCTGTACGTATCCTTCTGTTGATTCCATCTACCCCCCAAATCCTGTTATCTCCATGGGAGCCCCCAGGATCCTTCTGTCAACCAGGCCTACAGCTTCCAGGATACTCAAGGCTATAAGGTTAAGTGATGCCCTTGTGTCCACCAGTGCTCTTCTGATTTGGATGCTATTTATGGTGGCCATTAGGTAAAGGGGCCTATGGTGGTCCGGGTGTTCAATCTCCATGTCTTCGTCAGTGAAGGTTATTGCATTGGTTGTCTCCAGGAAAACTTAACTAGCATGTGACTCTGCTGTGAAGCATTCCATTCCTGAATCCGCTGCTATGCTCATGAGAGACTCTGTGGCCACCTTTCTTACTTCTGGTCCAAATCCTAGTTGGTTGAATAATGACCTGAACTTGGGATTCTTTTGGAAGGTCCTGACTGTGCTTGGGTGGAAGGATCCTTTTGATTCTCCTGCTTCTGCCAGGTTCCCATGGATTACTACTGCTACCATCCCTTTCCCTTTATAGTTAGGCAAGGGGTTCCTCTGCACTTTTGGCTCCTTCTGAGTGAGTTCCAGAGTTCCGCCCCTTAGATTTTTGTGGAAGAGTCTGCGAAGGGTCCAGCAATCCTTGGTGGAATGCTTGACATAGTTATGGATCCTACAAAACAAAGGGTTCTTCCTTTCTTCTTCAGTTGGCGGCCTAAACACAGTAAATGGCTTAACAACTCCATCTCCGATCCATTTATCTAAGACATGGTTTAACTCCTCAGCTGTACACGGGATCACCGATGGTTCCTCGAACACCTTCCCGTTTGGCCTTTTCCTTTTCTCTCCTACTGAAGCTGTCATAACTTGGGACACCGGCATCCTTTTTGTCCTCATAGTTTGTGCTGTCCTCTTGGTTCTATGTAACAGGTCAGCAAAATGAGTGATACATAGATTTTTGAAGTTAAGCCTATAATCAAAAAGCATGTTGGCTATGCAGGTTTCCACGAGCTCCTTCTCTTCATGGTCCCCATAGCAATCTAGGGACACATCTTCAAATCTTTTAATGAACTGTACGGGATCCTCTCCAGGTCTCTATCTCACTATCTGAAGGTTCTAGAAAGTGATCTTGTCCTTACCAGGGTAATATTTGGCACAGAATCTTTCCATCATTTCATCCCAGGTTTTGATAGACCCGGATCTCAGCGTGGTGTACTAGGTGTATGCTCTATCCACTAAGGATTTAGCAAATTCCCTTAGACATAGTTCTCTGTCTCCTACATATGGGCTCATAGTGTGAATGAACCTACTCACATGTTCCATAGCACTTCCATTTCTTCCATCGAAAGGATGGAACTTTGGGGGTTCGTACCCCTTGGGGTATGGTTTGCCAAGGAGTTCTGGGGGGAACGGGGGATCCCGAGAGAATTGCTTAGGGATCCTTGAGAGTTTTTCCCTTTCTTGCTCTAGGAGGGCACTAACATCTGCCAGTGTTAAGTATTGGGGGTTGGCTCTTCCTCCCACTACTGACACTCCTTCTGGTTGCGCTCTGTCTTGGTTACCAGCAGGGGGAACATTATCCCTGATTTCTTATGTCCTGCCTTCTTTGAGAAGGCGAACTTCTTGCTCCAGATCCTTCAACATTGCTGTCATCTAAGCCATGAGGTCTGGTTCCTGCCTTGTGTGCCTTTGTCCTGACACAACCTCTTGCTCCACCAGGGGTACCTCGCCTCTTTGTCTGGAGGCTACCTTGTTTTCTCCCACAGGCTCGGAGCCCGTAGGTGGCACTTGCTATTTCTTTGTCTTGGAGGCATACTCTACGAAGGGATTGCTTCTTCCCTCTTCTTTGCCCAGTCCCCAGTGAAGTCACCAAAAATGTGAGAGTGCCTTTTTTTGTAACACTCAGGCCCAGGGATCCCGGGCCAAATAGTTGTGGTTTGGTGGACTGAGCTTTGATTCAACGCAGCTAACGGGCTGTTTAAGAATCAAATAATACACAGGGTATGCTTCCTACAATACATGTAAACTAACAACAAGGATATTTGCATTGAAACGACAAATATATATATATATATATATATATATATATATATATATATATATATATATATATATATATATAAAAGAAGCAAAGTAAATACAGAGAACGAAAGCACAAAGTAACATTTCAAGGATCCTTAGAGCAACGGAAAATATTTCATTAAGTTTTCCTTTATCAATGTTACAGTACGCTCACTAAGACATGATACAAGGTTCAAGCAAGCTTAAAAATTACAGAGTTAGATGGCTATCTCAGCCTCTAAGACTTGCAAAGTTTGATTCTTTTTGAATTCGAGTATGTGCATTAGTGGCTTTTCTGGGATACCGGGAAGTAGTGTTATTAACTTTTCTTGAGTTTTCTCTTTTTTACAGAATTTTATCAATAGCTCTTTTACTCCTAAAATCTCTGCCTTTCTTCACAACCTTTCCCTCCCTTTTATAGCGATATTCTGGAATCACAGGAGAACCATTGGTTCCCCTGTTTTGTCCTCTGGTTAACAGGGCATGTACCGTGCCCATCACTTAGCAGGTTCTATTTCCTGTTTTCTCATCCTTTCCTTCCTTTGGTTTCGGTTCCTTTGAAAGTCCATGGCCGGCTACCCATTTTGGGATATGCTTAGACCACGCCTTTCTCGATCCCACCGTTTGGCAGTTCTCCTTTTTGCCTTTTTTCCCAGCCGGGCGGAATCCCATTCTACCAGTTTGAAAGTCGTCCGTTGCCATTCCCTTTTTTATACTTCTCGGTTCTGGTTCCCCGAGGCGCTCCCCACTTACGTCATGACAAATCGCTGATTCTTCCTTCTTTTCTTCCTGGTCATTTGGCGTTTGTGGCTTCTTCCCTGTTTCTCGTGTTTCTTTTTTCCTTTTGTCCTTTTCTTTCGAACTATCTCAATCTTCCTTTGACTGTGCTTATGCACCTGGGAGGATTCGCGCCTCTTGGTAGTCGCTGAGGATCTTGGCTATTTCTTCTTTAATCTCTTGTCGTGGGTTTCTCTTCCTTCTTGATGCTTCTTTCTTTTGGGCTTCAAGCCTCTTGGGCCTGCCGTTTCTTCTCTTTCATGTTCCCCTTGCACCTGCTTCCTTGGTCTTGGCTTATTTTTTTTTGGGCTTGGCTCACTTCTTTGGGCTTGGGCACTGTGATCTTTTTTTTTTTTTTAGACCTCAACAAACTCTTATTGTTATCACAATATTTTCACAATTGTTGAGATCTCATTTTTTATAGATCAAATAAAAAAAAAATGCTAAGTCTACAACATTTTAACATTAATTTCTACAATGCCTAAAGTTTTTTTTTTTTTTCCCCAGTTATCAGTTTGTGGCTTTTTTTTTTTCTTTTTCTTTTAAATATTTATGTAAACTGGCATATCTATTAACTATATAAAAGGAGCCAAAGGCTCATGAATAGTGTTTTATTGGTTTATTCAATTAGTGAGGTGCACTTTTTGTTTTGTTTTCCTTTTATTTTTTATTTTTTATTTTTTTTCAAGTATGCCAGTTGGTTTGAGCTTTGTTTTTTTTATTTTTTTTATTTTTTTAAGTTCTTTATATGTTTACTTTGTACTTGCAATGCAATTTTACATTGTAAATACACAAAAATGGTTAATATTATACACATTTGCACAAAAAATGGTAAATATTGTACAAATTTTGTAAATGTGTACAAAATTTGACAATTTTTTTGTGTCTACAATATAAATTTACATTGTAATTATGTACAATGTATATATAGAGATATTGTGAAAATGTTGTAACGCATGTGTCAATTCCTTATGGGTCAAAATAAATTAAAATAAAATAAAAAAATATTATACCGAGATCTAGTACAACTAAAAATGTCGTAACAATATATTCACAACTAATGAGGTGTAAGTTATAGGTCAAAATAAAATAATAAAATATTGAACTGGGATCTGTCACGGTCTTATACAAATAAGATTGATTTTTTATGACATAATTATCAAAATTCTTAAAATTAATGTCTCTTTTGATTAATGTAAATCTCTATATATTTTAAAAATAAAATGATTTAAATCTTTATTTTGTGATACAAATAAAATTTAGAATGGATCCTAATCACTACTTTTTTTTCCACGGCTAGCACATACTGCCCTAACTAGTAATTGCAAAAGCGTGGATCCTATCCTTTGTAGGAAATGTCAAGCATGGAAAAAATTATCGTCCAAAATCTTCTTTTTTATATACCGTCTAACTTGCTAAGTATGTGTTTGGATTAAAATGAAAAATTAAAATTATTTTACTATTCAGCTTATTTTTGTTACTATTCATAAGCTCCATTGCACTTTTTGGCATTATTCATGGGCCTCACTGTACTATTTCAACTAATTTTTACCTTTATTTACAGTACTTTTAGCAATAATTTTTCAGTTTTAACAAAATAAGCGCTATCCAAACACACTCTAAGTTGAGCACTAGTATTGGTGGTGGTAAAAGTTATATTGCTATTTTTAGCACCATTAAATACCAAATTGTGGCTATTGGCGGAGCCAAAGCCATTTTTTTTGCTTCATAGCTACGTGCACAACTACTTTTGGCTATGCACTGTAGCTCATATGTAAAATATATATATATATATATATATATATATATTAAATTGTTATATTCACACTACTTTTTAATAAAAAAAATCTATTTTGATTATGTTCACATTGCTTTTTAATGAATATTTTCTATTATTTTAATCAAATAGAAATATAGATATATTGATGTTAGGTGTATTGTAAAGTGAGAAGGTAAAAATAGATAAAATAACTTTTTATGGAGTTATAATGCTAAATTTATGGCTCCACCAATATAGATGCTTAATCAATGTGAATTTGTTGATATCCTAAAACAAGAAAGTTATATTAATAGAACCACCAAGTGTGGTCTAGTGGCTTGTCCACCACTAGGTAAGGCTCTGGGGTTCGACTGGGTTTGCTCCCCAGTTCAAGTCCCAGTAGCTACAACACCTTGTGACCAGCGGTAGGCTCCCACCGCAAGCGGGATTAGTCGAGATGCACATAAGCTGACTCGGACAACCTGTTTATATTAATAGAAGAAAAAAAAAAGTAAGAATGAATTGATAATAAGTTCTAATAATCCGTTTAGCAAAAAAAAAAAAAAAAAGGTCTAATAAACCATTTGTTTCAAGACATTTTCTTGAAATATATATATATAGGTAAAACTTAAAAGGTTCTCCTTTTAAAATGAAGCCACATGGACACTTCTCATAATAACTAGATAGCGTTATAAGTTAGAGAAATGCTATGTTCACAACAAATAATAAGTGGCAGGTTGTTACTGATTGTTATTGTTAGGGTAAAAAAGTAATCTCAGAGGTAAGTTCAAATTTGAACCAATAACAACTAATCACTTATGATTTGTTGTAAAAATATTATAAAAATGTTGTGAACGTAACACAAGAAGTTAAAACAATTTCTTGAAAATGTGTGGCCATAAACCTCTCAGGCCTATAGTCACGGGGTTTAGACCATATTTGAAAACGCAACCCAAAAAAACCTGGCTATAGGCCAAATTGTCCTATAACCACGTTTTTTTGAGCTATAGCCGCGGCTATAGAACGTTTTTTTTTAGTGAACCTTCATATAGTGTTGTGTGGCTTGTGAATTATTTGACCTGTGATGGGTTATGTTAATTAGACGCTGGGTCCCATGTTATTCAAAAGGATATGACTCTTTTTGTTGGCTTCTTTTCATTCTTCTGCATTTGTATTTTGTTTATACTTTATATCAATAAAACTTTCTACCGTTTTCAGTAAAAAAAAAAAAAAATTCCCACAGCTCTTTCCGCCTGTGCGCGACTCGGCCCCTGGCAAATTAGAGAACAAAATCGAAACTCGAAAGCAGGCTGTTATTGTTCTGATGGGCTAGAAATTGATTTGTACAATTTTTTTGATGGGCTAAAAATTGATTTGTAGCCTTGTTTTGCTACAACCCTAAAAATTACTTTAAAATAAAATTATTTTCTATTGTTTGATTCACAAAAAAAAAAAAAAAAAAAAATCGTTAATAATTCAAAAAAAAATTATAAAAAAAAATTGTACATAAAAGATATAACTAAAAAGGAAAAGTATTTTCGACTTTCAGTCATTTAAGGGCTTTCAAATAGAAAAAAGGACTCTAAATTTGGAATGTACACAAAAAATTAAATAGATATGAATAATTTGATTTTTAAAAAAATGTCATTTGAAAAATATCAACACCAGTCAATGGTCAATATGCTAAAAAGAGAGAAGTTGTCATTAGAACTTAGAAGAGTTTTGTTTTGTTTTGTATTTTATTTTTTTTTTTTTTTTTTTTTTGGTGGTGCTGGTGTCTTGTTAAGTATGTAACATCTCAGAAAATTTTATCCACTGTATTAGGGTTGTTTT
Organism: Quercus lobata; assembly: GCF_001633185.2. NCBI lineage: Eukaryota > Viridiplantae > Streptophyta > Magnoliopsida > Fagales > Fagaceae > Quercus > Quercus lobata. The sequence continues at coordinate 55,318,856 of NC_044905.1, read as the reverse complement.
CCATTAATCCTAGGATATGTCCATAGGTTGGGTTCGATAGAATTTCCTACCAACCCGTCACTCACTAACTTGATTGGATCTAAAAATCCACAACCAATGCTAACTATTGGTGTGCGGTTTGTTAGCTAGCAAGTTGTGTGAATTTCAATAGTTGGATCGATAAAAATTGTCAGTCTTCTCGTCATTGATGGTATAGTGGTGGAAATCTTGAGATCTTCGACGTATTTTGAAACATAAAGCGTCAAAATGAAAACAAAATTCCAAAACTTTATGGGAAAAAAAAGTTCTTTAGTCAATCTAGATTTGCGCATCGTATGTTAGTTTCCATTTACAAGTTTATTTGATTTCATCATTATGATAGTAATTCTCATGATTTAAATATGTTACTTATGAATCTATTGCTTGGATGTGTACATCCATGTGTTTAGGCTAGTTAAATAGTTTAGATCTATTTCTTTAGGGAGACGGTATCTAGTGTGCCCGTTCAATGGATTGTGACTCTCACAAACATGTGGCCTAGGAGCTTGTAACAGTCGCGCTACATATATAGGACAAGCACACAAGATAATCTTTCTTTCTTTAGGGTTTCGCACATCAAACAAGTTCATGCATCATTAAATAAATTTTTACCATGTCTTAATTCTTCTTACACATTATAAAAATGTGGACCATGTTAGATATATAGAATTGTTCATATCCCATCTAGGTTAAACCTACGCAATTTTCAATTGAAAAGGTAAGATTAATTTCAGATGGAATAACAAAAACAAGATGCCAATCATTAAATTTTCATATTTTCTATTAATTAGAATTTTTTATGATGACATGTGAATATGCTCTTGCATCATATGGAGATACCATCTAGGGTATGCGTATTCAAATTCCCACGTATTCGTGCATTTTGTTTATAAAATTTTCAAAAGGTATCACTAGGTTATTTAAAATAATTTAAAAACTTGAATAAAAATATGTTTTTTTTAGTTCCTATCATCAATATGTCATCTAGGATAGGTTTATATGTTTTCATTACACAAAAATTAGATTAATATACATAAAAGAATGAGAAATAAGTTATATCGTTAAATTTCCAAATTTGAAGTTTGATATAATTCTCTTAGAATTATGTGAATCTGTGTTCAAACTTTTTTCCCCAGATAAGTTTTCACCAGATAACTTAGTTCTCAAACTTTAATATTTGAGATATAGGTTTGGTCTTTCTAACTTTTTTAAATGAAAGAGGCATAAGATAGAACTTTTAGCTTCCAAGAAATAACAAGTCGAGCAGTGACTTAAGAACGCGGAAAACTAAAAAATTAGGTTGAACAACTAAAGTGCCAACATTGCTAAGTAGTAAATATATAATCGATCACAAGAAAGTTACAATAAATTTAAAAATAAAATCACAAAAAAAATCAAGAAAATCCAAATACAATCTCGGTGGGCAAAAATTTAGTAAGCTAACTTTTAACCTCACACAATTAATTTATAGAGATGGGGTGTCAATCAACCTTGGTTACCTTTGTTAGAGTGAATAAATCTCGTGATAAGAGAATAAGTGCTTGGAATATATATATATATATATATATATATATATATATATATATATATATGGGATGAGGAAATTGAATAATACTAGTCTTGGATTGATTAAGTTATGTTCCTCGGGAATGGTCTGAGGTAGGTTTACACTTGTTCTTGGATTACAATAATATTACTTACTTTTCTTTTATCTTCAAATCTTTCATCCCCCTCTTCATAGGGATCTCTCTATCTTATGTAGTCATCTAGGTTGTATCTTCGCCTTCCACTTGAAGGGCTAGGGTTTACTTCTCTTGATACTTGTCCCATTAGGGTCTTACTAGAAGGTTTCTCTACTAGGCCGTGAGCTGTGATGAAATTGTTCAGGGGTCATTCCTTCATTAATGCAGCCAGCTAAGTGAATATAGAGCATTGAATGTAGAGATGATGGATGCTTTATTTGTACTCTTCCTTTTCTTGCTTGATGACAAACTCTCATTCTTTTCCTCGGTTTGTGTGTAGATATCTCATTTTGTACTTGGTTAATAAACTTTAGTCTCCAGTCCCAATAATGAGCTTGACTTATCTACAAAAGGTAATTGAAGTTATTTTGATAGTTTGGAAGTAATCACAACTCAAAAGTGCTCAAATTGCTTTGAAAACGATACTGAAACTTTACTCACTATTTTGGCCATTTTTTGAGTAAGGTTTATCTCATTGGAAAGTAGACAACATGAGCTTCAATTTAAATACAATTTTTTCCTAATTGGGCTTAAATTGAGTGAGTTATGACTGTTTTATGTTGGGCTAACTAGGCAGTTCGATTTTCTAAGTTTTAAAACTTCATTTTTAAAGGCCCAAAACATAATGTTTTGATGTGTGCCAGCCCATTGACCCTTGAGAACGTCCAAAGATCACTAAATGTCTAAAAACCCTAATTTTAACTTATAAATACTCATCTTATGCCTTCAATCAAAAACCCTAGCTAGAGAGAGCCATTTTTTACCCTCCATCTTCTCTAAAACCCTAATTCTCTTTTCTAAAACACACACATAGCACATTTGCACGTTTTTTACAAATTAAAAATCTCTCTTTAGTTAGTTCTAATGCAAAAACTATTTTTCCAATTTGATTTCCCAAAACGTGAAAATGACCGAAATACCCCTGAAACTTGAAGATTTCCAAAATACCCCCTAAACCTAGAAAATGACCGAAATACCCGCGCAACCTAAAAATTACCAAAATACCCCCGAAACCTAAAAATTGATTGAAATACCTCCAAAACTTTAAAATGACCAAAATACCCCCAAAAACCTAAAAATTACCAAAATATCCCAAAAACCTAAAAAATGACCAAAATACCCTGTAACCAAAAAATTACCGAAATACCCCAAAAACTAATAATTACCAAAATACCTTTGAAACCAAGAAATTTACTGAAATAGCCCCAAAATCTAAAAATTACCGAAATACCCCTAAAACCTAAAAGATGACAGAAATGCCCTCGTAACCTACAAAAATGACTGAAATACCCTTAGAATCTAAACAATGACCAAAATAACCTCGAAACCTAAAATATTACTGAAATTCCCTCAAAACCTATAAAATGACTAAAATTCTCTTAAAACCTTTAATTTGTCAAAAATACCCTTGAAACGTCCAAAATACCCCAAACCTCTATTTTGGTAATTTTAGATGTTCCAGGTGTATTTTGGTCATTTTTTAGGTTTCAGGGATATTTCAACCATTTTAGGTTTCTGGGGTATTTCGGTCATTTTTTAGGTTTAAGGGGGTGTTTTGGTCATTTTTTAGGTTCGGAGGTATTTTAGTTATTTTTTAGGTTTCGGAGGTATTTCGGTCATTTTCTATGTTTAGGGGGTATGTTATTAATTTTTAGGTTTGGGGGGTATTTTGGTCATTTTTTAGGTTTTGGGAGTACTTTGGTCATTTTTTAGGTTTTAGTGGTATTTTAATCAATTTTTAGGTTTCGGAGGCATTTTGGTCATTTGTAGGTTTAGGGGGTATTTTGGTAATTTTATAGGTTTCGGGGAATATTTCGGTCATTTTTAGGTTTATGGGGGTATTTTTGTAATTTTATAGGTTTCGAGTGCATTTTGGTCATTTTTATGTTTCGGTGTATTTCAATCATTTTTTAGGTCTAGGGGGTATTTCGGTCTTTTTTAGGTTTCGAGGATATTTTGGTCATTTTAGAGGTTTTGGGAGGTATTTTGCTCATTTTAGAGATTTTGGGGGTATTTTGGTTATTTTAGTGGTTTTTTTTAGCATATTTGGTGATTTTAGAGATATTTGGGGTATTTTGGTCATTTTAAAGGTTTCATGGGTATTTTGCTCATTTTAGATATTTTGAGGATATTTTGGTCATTTTATTGGTGAGCATATTTGGTAATTTTAGAGATATCGGGGATATTTTGGTCATTTTAGGGGTTTTATGGGTATTTTGCTCATTTTAGAGATTTTGGGGATAATTTTGGATGTTCAAGAGTATATTAGTAATTTTGGAAGTGTAGGGGTATTTGGGCATTTTAGGTATTTAAGGGTATTTTGGTAATTTGGAGGTCAAGAGGGTATTCAAGTAGTTTTAGAGGTATGTGAGTCATATTGGGTTAAATTGGTAGGTTACTAATTAAATAGGTTGGGTTAGTAATGGGTAATTAATTTATATATAAACGGATCATAAATGAATAAATGTGTAATTACACACTCAACCCATTTATGACCCATCTCGCCCGTATGCCACGCTAGCTATGAAGAAGAATCCATGGTATGTCACTGACCAAAGAATCGAAAGAAAAGCAATAAAATATTTGAAGTTGAATGGAAAGGGAAGTACTTGGTAGCAATGGTAAAGCAAAATTTTTTTCTCCAGGGGTCAATGAGTATTGAAATCCCTCTGCCTGCCTCCTCGCTAATGCCTGGTGGTATGTAATTAGATCGAGGATGGAAGAAGAGATATAGTGGCATGTTATAGACTTACAGTGCTTTTCCTCTATGCTGAAGAAGAAATGAGACTCAAGAAGAGGAGAGCTACAATGGAAGGTTTGTGAAGATATTGGGTAAAATGCGTTTTATGTAAAAAATTGAGATTAATTTAAGAAGATTGTATACAAATCTCAACGTCAACAATAACAATTATAACTAGTCACAAACCCGTGCTATGCACAGAAACCTACCTATTTTTGTAGCAAACTAAATTATTTTTATAAAATACTAACTTGATTATGAAACTATACTATCATATAAATTATTCCAGTCTTTTATGTTTAAATTAAATTCAGATATAAAAACTTCCAAAATGACAAAAAATATTAAAGAATCAAAAGATTCATTGTCTAGAAATTATTGAAACAAAATAAAATATATATGTGACTGCGCAATAGAGAAACATAAGAGAAAGATGTGTTATCTTCAAAAGAATGATCTATGGTTATAATTGTTAAAATCTGCCAAATTGTTTCAGATATTACCCAAAAAAAAAAAAAAACCCAAAAATATCGATGTTAAAACTTTCAAAATGACAAAAAATTAAAGAGTCAAAATAGTCAAAACCTATAAATTATAGAAACAGCATAAAAAAAAAATGTGACTATGGTGTTACCTTTAAAATAAATAATTCATCACTATAGTTGTGGAAATTTGTCAAATAGTTTCAATATTGCAAAATGATATCTCAAAAATTCATATGTTAAGACTTTTGAAATGCCAAAAAATATTAAAGAATAAGAAAATTCATTATTTAGAAATTATTGAAACAAAACAAAATGCATATATAACTACACAATATAGAAATATAAGAAAAAGATGGGTTACCTTAAAAAAAAAAATCCATGGCTATAATTGTAGAAATTTTCCCAACAATTTCAAATATTACAAAAAAAAATGAACCCAAAAATACATATGTTAAAACTTCTAAAAGGCAAAAACGAGTTGAGAATCAAAAGACTAAGAACTTACAAATTATAGAAACAAATATATATATATATATATGTGGGGCCCAACAATTCGTGGACCAGGCCCATTTATCCTTAGAGCGTCCGAAGGCCCAATCCGAGGAGAGCTGTGGCCCAAGCTCTACAACGCAGAGCACAAAACAATTTTTGGGAAGCAGCCGAGGACAGTTTAGTCCTCGGCAGATCCATAATCCCACCAGAATAAAGGGGCAAAACTGGTATAGGGACGAATTAGTAAGGAAATCCAGAATATCTTGGGGAAGTTATCCATACTACCCTTCTAGATAAGGCCCGACGCCTGACAGAGCCGTACTCTGCAGCTTTATCAAACCATCCCCAACAATTCCGGGATTGGACTGATGGGACAAATGTCAGTGTTCGTAAAGATTGACCCTACACGTGGACGAAGGGCAATGAATGCAAGCTAGTATAAAATAAGGAAGTAAGTAGATCTGAGGAAGGCCCCTTTTTCCATCTCCGAAAAAAGAGAGACGACATGGGAAAACATCTCAGGAACACCGAACTTCATGGAAGAAAGTCCGTCGTTGGGCAACCGAGAGAAGACCTCAACAGGTCCTCGGATCAACTCCGAGGAGCTCCATCCCACGGGGTACGACGCCTCAGGGCTTAAATGTTCATACCCAATCCCCTTTTTCTACGTAGATTCCTCTAAAGCCATGATTCTTGCTAGTATGGGTGTTTTGGAAGGTTGTTTTGATGTTTTATATGAACCAAATTTCTGGGTGTTGCAAAAGAGAAAATCTATAATAAACATATAAAGGCAGCAGTTTCAGTTGGTCCCTCTTCCTCTCTCCTAATTTTCTTCCCTCTGACTCTCATTCTTTTCTTCTTCCCTGTTTTTCTCCTTCTAGTAGTTATTAGTTCATAGTTACCTTGTTAAAAATATCTCAACCATCATTTCTTTTTTGATAAGTAACTATTTTTATTAAGACTACAAAAAAAGTACAGGGGAGGGGAGGTGTACTTAAAAAGTGAGAAATCTACAAAAGTACAACAATCTAGGACCTCAAGAAAATTAGAGAAGGAATGACCACATAGTGTGGTCATCCAGTCACAAAGCATGTAAAAATATCTCAACCACCATTTTTAAAATTCAGGGAGATAATGATTATGATTACTATTTTCCTTAATAGGGGGATGTCATTTTCAACTGAAAAGGACTAGGAAGGATTTATCATAGTGCTAGCTTTATTGACATATCCAAACTATGTTTCTGAACCTGCAGATTTATTTTCGTTCTAAAACCACCCTTTAAGAAGAAAATGATCATACTTGGGTATCTTAAGAAGGGTTACCCTTGAAATGCGAATCCTCCTCTTTCCATTTCTCACCTGCTTTCATTATCTTGATGTTTTAATTCATGACTGACATTTCTTGTATGATGAAATTCCTGGTGAAAGCTTATGTTATCTACTTCCCCCCTTTCCGCACCTATCCTCCTCTTTCCATTTCTCACCTGCTTTCATTATCTTGATGTTTTAATTCATGACTGACATTTCTTGTATGATGAAATTCCTGGTGAAAGCTTATGTTATCTACTTCTCCCCTTTCCGCACCTTCTCCCACTCTCTTGTCTTTTACTTTACTTTACTTTTTGATTAATTCTAAAAATTGATAAAATCAATTGCAGACATCAAGACCAGAATACAATCAGATTCTTGTAAAGAAGCCTGAGGGAGGTGGTTTCTGGCCGAACTAGATGGAGATCTTTTGACACGACGAACATCTTTCATATCTCACGCGAGAGAAAATTGCTTAGGCAAGTGGTGTTTAAACATCTTTCATATCTGTGTCAATTAAGAAAACTGTGTTGTCAACTCTTGTAATTTCACGGTTCCTACTTCCTATTGTTGCTGATATGTGTTTTTATATGTATTTATACGGAATCCATGTGAGACAATTGTCTGTCTAATCTGTTGATAGGGCTTGCAAAGATTATTTCAAAAGAAATTAACATTGAGGAACCGTTTCAATAATTCTCTCTCTCTCTCTCTCTCTCTCTCTCTCTCATTCACGGGCAGAACTAGAATTTTAAGAGTGAGGGGGCCGAAGTAAAAACAAACATAAAATTTATCCTTTTTTTTTTAGAAGAAAAATTATGTGAAAATTAATAGTACTACTTAAAATTATGTGAAAATTTTGGGGGGCCATACATATATTTTTGAAAATTTTAACTAAATTTGAGGGTAATTTTTTAATTATTGAAAATTTTGGGGAGGTCATGACCCCACAACTCATTGAGTAGTTCTGTCCCTACTCGTACACATGCCGCATTCCTTAATGGCTGTTTGTCTAGAAAGTCTTGTGGTTGGGATGAGGTGGTTGTAAAATGTAGAAGCTAAAACCATACTCGATCTCAGTCAAAAAAAAAAAAAAAAAAAAAAAAATATACTCTATCATGTGATTACAATATACCCAACATCATGTCTTGCCTATTATTTGATTATTGGAGGATTCTGGCATTTTACCCCTAATTTTGAAAAAAATTAGCAACATGCTCCTGTTTGCAAACTATATAGGAGCGTGCCCCTGTTTCGATACTCGATTATCCTAAAATCGAGTTCAATTAAATACTCGATTTGTAGAAAATCGAGTTATTCCCGATCAAACTTAAAAAAAAAATATATAAAAAAAAAAATTTCCATGGAACTCGAGTTTTAGGAAATCGAGTTCTATGCAAAAAAAATTTTTATAAGTGTGATTGCTCTATATTCAGGGAGCCCTATAGTGGCGTTTTTAAGCTCTATAGTGACGTTTTAAATCCCTATAGCGGTGTTTTCATGCAAATATTTTTAGAAGTGTGATTGGCCCATATTCACGGTGCCCTATAGTGCTGTTTTTAAGCCCTATAGTGACGTTTTAAGGCCCTATAGCGGCGTTTTTATGCAAAATTTTTATAAGTGTAATCGCTTTGTTCTGGTGCCCTATAGTGATTTTTTTTAGGCCCTATAGTGACGTTTTTAAGCCCTATAGTGACGTTTTAGAGCCCTATAGCGGCGTTTTCCTGCAAAAAATTTTGTAAGTCCCCATACCAAGTTTAAGGGGCCCTATAGTGGCGTTTTTAAGCCCTATAGTGACGTTTTAAAGCCCTATGGCGGCGTTTTGGAACTCGACTTCCCTAAAATCGAGTTCTATGCTTTTTTTTTTTTTTTTAGTTTTATTTGAAATAACTCGATTTTCTACGAATCGAGTATTTTAATGAAACTCGATTTTAAAGTAATCGAGTATCGAAACAAGGGCATATCCCTATATAGTTTCGAAAAAGGGGCATATTGCTAATTTTTTTCAAAATTAAGGGCAAAAGGCTAGAATCTCCTTGATTATTGCACGCCACTTTACATAATATTATACCCAACTTTATCTATTATATCATATCAATTTACATAATGTCTTGCTTGTTATTTTATTTTTTCCTTTCCTCTTTTTTACTCTCCTATTTATTAAGTTTTGACGGAATTCTACTTAAGTACTCATGTAGCACCATTATATTTATGATATTAGTATTGTGAGATAATGTTATTATTGTTATTATTTTGTTGTCATCTCCATTTGCGTAATGCCATGGTTACATTGATTCATGTACTTATATAGGGCCATGAATATCTAAAGCACCCTTTTTCAATATTCTAATTTGTTCTATCCATAATCTCAAAGCTCAAGCTTGTCATTTGATGGGCAAGACTAGTCTTGTAGTTGACAAACGTGCCAAGGTAATTATTGGATATTCTTAGAGTATCATAAATGCGTACTTCCCACTCTCACATAACTGTGGGTCTCACTAATTAAATCTATGGTGAGATCCACAATTCATGTGAGAAGGGAGAGTACACATTTATGGTACTCTCAGAGTATTCAACAATTTTCCAACACGCCAATCTTTGTTAATTTCATAATTTATTCCATTTAATTTAGTTGATTTTCTTAGTGATTGAAAAGATATTATATGTAGCTAAGGCTGTCCAAACCCATCTGAAGACCCAACCCACCCGAAGAAACTGATCGGATCCGATTTGACACTGACTGACTTGACTACTCCGGCAGTTGACGGTAGGTCTTCTCCACCAGAAACCGACTCTGGTGGGTCGGTTTCGTTTTCCCTCCCCCAAAACTCGAAAAACCTGAACCGTCCAACAAAAACCCAGATTTCGACGAAAAATTTCTAGATTTCGATGAAAAAACCTAGATTTTGGTGAAAATTTTCCAGATCTCGGCGAAAAAACCTAATTCCAGCAATATTTCAAGTAGATCCGGTGAGATTTTGACCAGATTTGGCGAAACCTCATTGAATCCAGTGAGATTTCCGTCGGATTTGGTGAAATCTAATAGATTCTGATGAGATTTTCGTTAGATTTGGGTTTTTCTCACTGTTTTCTCATTGTTTCCTTACCGTTTTCTCAGATCTACGACGCCGACCAACCCGTCTACCACCCGTTGAAGGTCTGGTCTGCCTAACCTGTCTACTTTGGCAGTTGGTGGCAGGTGAGATTTTGCTCCACTCAATTCTGTCAGGTCAGTTCCAGGTTGGGCACAAACCCGACCCAAATCGACCCATGGACACCTCAAATGTCCTTACCAATTTAATGGATAAAACTCTGTTAGATCAATAAGTGTTTAAAAGTGTCAAAAATCAAGAATCTGAAATGTCTTAAACAAGCCCAACGAGTTCATTCTCGATCTATATGACCTCAAATTGTCTGGATGGCGAAGGATAAGACATTCCAGATATTTCTCTAGCGATGCAAGTAAAATTATAGAACCAATTGGTCGAAAGAGCTTTGAGAGATGAGATTTGAGATCCGTGTTAGACAGCACTGCCAAACTGGCTTACATTTGTCTCAGCATGGAAGGTTTCAAGTTTCAACCCTTCAAAAACTTTTTGTGATGGGCATGTCAAATAGTATATTCTTTCCAGTAAACATTACACCTTCATACAATTTATGAATTCACTACATAATAAAAGCTACTTTGTCTTACCTTTAAGGCTTTAAGTAAATAAAAGTTTGTTCCAAAGCTGCCATACGCACAAGCTCAAGTTGACTGGGTGATACATTTTTTACCGTGCACTCAAGAATCAACCCACTGTCTGTAATCCTCAAACTGAAGATACAAGCAGCAAAACCAGTTGCTCTCTCTCTTTGCATGATTTTTTTTTTTTTTTTTGATAAGTAAATTATTACTTGTGGACCAACATTAGAGAAAAACTTTCTTCTATAACTGGGTTTTGTTGTTCCGCGTTAGATTGCTTGAAAAATAATTAAATAAATCATCTTTACCCATATGAAACCCTAGATGGGAAGAGAAGGATGCATAGAAACTGCAGAGCTGCTAGCAGCAAAATTGAAAGTAACAGAGGTAAACTAAATTACATACCACATAAAATTGAATATACAGACATGGTTATTCGAAAAAAATAAAATAAGTCGTTACCAAATTACATACCACATAAAATTGAATATATTGTATAATTAAAAATAATCAATTGTTTAAATGGAGAACCAGTTTACACATTCACAATCACAAGTATAAACAATGGCTAGCAAAAGCAAACTGTCCTAAATTGCCACCATAATAACCAAATTCCTGCAAACCACACATATAACACCTGCCCATGTCAAAAGACTAGTCTGCCTTGGCCATCTCAGTTACAGCCTCTGACTCATCTGAGACAGTGCGGCAAACAAGTATCTCCACTGGAACTTTTTTGACATCACGCCGTACTCCCATATCAGAAACCAAACGGCTGAAACAATACATGCCATAACCTACAGCTGCCAGACCACCAAAACTGGTAGTCAGAAATCGAAGTGGCGAAGAAAGGATAGCACTAGCAGCAGCAAGAATGGATGTTGCCTGCCCACTCCGGCCCACACTAATGGCAGTATACACAAGCAGGCCTGTTTTGCAGTATATTGCAAAGTCTTCACAGTTGTTCCTGAAAATATCATAGCAACCAAAACCATTCTGGAGGAGATAAGAAGCACGGTGAATAACTTCTTCAGGTGAGTCAGAAGAAGCAAGAGTGCAGGTACCTCCACGAGCTTTGGCAATAAAGAGAGCTGGGGAGACACTATACTCAAAGATGTAGAGTTCTCCTCCGGAAAGGAAACAATCCATACAGGAAGAGATGACTCCATCAAGCCTTGATTGATCACCACATCTTGGGCATGGATTATCTGAAGGACGAGAAGGTGATGAGCTCACAATGATGCGGTCTAAAAAATTTCCTATTCCAATTTCCTGGCCTCCTCCCCGAGTAAAATGGATAACATTTTCCTCACCAACATATATCCCTGTTGTAGAAGAGTAGAAAGGTTGGCAAAGTCATACTACCAATCAAGTTTAAGAGTCATATACAAAACCAAGAAAGATCCTCATTATATCTAATAGAGTGAATTTTTAAGAGGTTAATAAGTGCCAAAAAAAAAAAAAAATTAAAGATGTAAAAGCCAAAAAATAAAAGGAATATAAACTGGCTAAGCATAATTCTATACCAGCCATTTTATTTGGTCTAATATCTGGTTTATCCCCAACTTTCATTGAAAAATTGTCACTTGGAGACTCATGTTTTTTCTCCCAACATAATGAGGATACGCATGCAGGAGTGCCCTCAACATTTGGGAAAGGGGGGGGGGGTGTTTAAAGTGTTTGTGCTTCTTAGTATAGAATTCAAAAGCAAGCTTTTGTTTTAGAAGCTTGCAACTGCAGCAACTCTGAACTATGTTTCGTGGAACTAACTTGGAGAATATTTATCACTAAATCCTTTAGTTATTGGCCTCTGCCAGTGAAATCACCTTTTACATAGAGGCTCAGGGATGCAACAACAATACACAAGTATGAAAGAGAACCAAATCTAAGAATAGAAATCAAAATGAAAAGAATCCATAGAATTGGGTAAAGAAAAATGAGATTTAGGGGCAGAATCTTTCACCCACTCATAATTATGGGTGCTACAGCAGGTTATCATAAAAAAGGTTGCTTCTTGTACTCATTCTTTCCAAATTTTACAATACACAATCTCAAATTCTTAGTTATAGTCAATAAATGAACATGTTACTGTTTAATAGCTACGCATTATATGGCATAAGAAAAACTGACCTAAAGTCTCATGTTTTTATATAGTTATTGGGGGGAAAAAAGGAGTAATTGTCAACCTCATTAACATAAATCTCCCAGAAGAATCACTACCCTCCAATCTTATTAGTAAGAACTATTAGGTTTAAAGAAAAAAAGGGCAATGGAACATATTTTCTTGCTCCAATCATTTGTATCCCCTAGCCCAACCTCCCCATCTGTATGACACACATAAAGCCGCTGATAAAGCATAATGGGTATTTTTCTTGTAAAACCTAACTCTCTTTCTTATCAATTTCAAACATGTCAGTGTATCTGCTTACTATCAATCTTTATACTCCCCAGATTACCATTCTACATCTAATTCTTAACACAAATTATTTTGCTTGGAAAGGCATATGGGGCATTGTTCAAGCAAAGCATTATTACACCCTTTCTAATCAATTATCAAAAAATTACAATGTCAACAAACAACGAACTGAGAAAGAGCTCTAGTCTTGTATATGTTGAACTCATCCCCATCAAAGTAGATATCAGTATGATGATACTGATCATTGGATATTCTAATCTACATATATTAACTTGTGATAAATTACCACTTAACCCAAAACTTGAAGCTGATAGGAAACAGTGAATTTAATTACTTAACCATTAGTGTAACACCCTCCTCACATGACCATTAGTCAAACAACTTGTAACAAGTCAACTTCAGGAAGGAGGAAAGTATCTTAGTTGTTTTTACTTGAAAGTTGAAATTACTAAAATTGTACAACGCATACATCAAGCAAACTGAAAATCAATTCTTGCTGTAGAAAACAATTTCCAAAAAAAAGGCAATCACGTTCATTCAATCAAACACAAAGAACCTTGAACTGTTAGTATAACTAGATAAAGGTAATTAAGCATTGATTAGGAATTCAACATCGAAATCAACCCCCAATAGTTCAGCTATAAGTCTATAATCCAACGAAAATATTAATTTGAGGGTCAACTCGAAGAGCCTCCAATACCCATTCAAAGATACACAACACAACAGCACTTCCAAGTGAAAAAGACAGAACACATTGAACATATAACACCCAATTGAATGGAGCCAAATAAATGTTCCTTAATCTTAAAAGAGTTATGTTTTTTTGTTCTTTCCTGAAAAAAATGGAGATTTGGGTCCCACAAGCCCAGCTTCAAAAAAATAGTAAACTAAAATCCCATCAAAATTTGTGAGGTGGGGTTGTGAACTAAAATGTCCACATGCACACAAATCAAACGGGAAAGATGAGAAAACATATAATGATGTTTGTTAGCACAAAAATAAACAAAAAGACAACAAAACTGATCCTATTATGTATATGGGTATTGAAGCAAATGCAAGAAAAATAAGTACTAGATCATAGTAATGATAGAGATAGAGAGAGAACTAAAGAAGAGGAAGGAAATAGAAAAGTCACCGTGGTGGGCATAGATATAGGCGTGTCTCCAAGAGTAGATATGATCCCCAGGTTTAAGAATCTCCCTCTCGATCTTATTCGAAAGCAATCCCATTTTGCTTTGATCTTTCTTACTCTGCTCTGCTCTGCAACTGTGTATATCAAATTTGTTTGGAAAAATCAAAGAAAGAATTGAAGAGAGAGGGCCCCACTACTAGTCCCCATTTGAGAATGAAGGAGAAAGGTAGAGGAGACAAGGAGAGGGAGGGAGGAGGAAGAGGGGGCGATTCTACGCTACTCGGTTGTCCAATGTAATCGCTTCCTTCGCTTCAAAGTCAAAGGACTAAAAGGATTTCCTTTTCTTTATTTATTCCACCCCAACACGTAAAAGTAACGCTCACTTCCGCTTCTTCTTTCTTTCTTTCCTTTTTTGTTTTTGTTTTTGTTTTTTTTTACTAATACACTTTATGTTTTTAAATTTTGATTTTCACCCCCAAAATTTAAAATAAAATTACAAGTTAATCCTTTTAAAGTTTTCTATTCTATTGATTTGTTGTTGATAAAGCGATTGCTTACATAACTGAACGCGTATTCAACGCTAATGTTCATCAAAAAAACGTATTCAATGCTAATGTGACGTTATACAAATATGAGATCTATATATATATATATATATATATATTTATCAATATACATGTACGATATGACCTTATATAAATCTAACATAAAGTATACGAGAGTGACAAAGTTTGTGAATATCTTAAGAACGATTTCATTTTTTTTTTTTTTGTACTGCGACTTCAGGGTTTGATTTGGATCAAACTTACATGAATGGATGAGATTATGTTAATTACTTTTTACTTAAATATATTCCATTCATTTTCATTTCATTTTATTCTCTTATGAACTTCCAAATGAAACCTAAATTAATGTTTGTATATTTAAAGTTAATTAATGGAAAAAAAGAAAAGAAAAACATAATAATAATTAAAAAAATACATAATTTCATTGATTGAATTTATATTATTGAATATAAAAAATAAAATTACATTACTTTTGATTCCAGATATAATTTAAGAAAAATATACTTCTTTATTTCTTTAATACATTCTAAAAAAAAAGAAGATGAAAATTTCATACTTAAAACCATTGATCTAAGATCAAAGATTAAGTTACAAAATGGAAGATGTTAGACACACACTCCGCTTGATGCAATCAATCTTCAAACGTATGGTGGCCAACGTCATGTTATTATTATTATTTTTGAGGAATATAAATGTTCACGTCATGTTATATTATGATTATCAATTCATCCGGTATGTCATAAAAAGAGAAAAAGAAAAATAGCATGTCATTTGCAAATAATTAGATCTAACATCTAGGGTTTTGAAAATAAAAAAAGAAAGAAAGAAGAATTCTTTGGCATATATTGTAGGTTGTGCTTTCTGCATCATACTCCCCAGATTGGAGAAAACTCAAACTCAAAGTTTTGAAGTGTTTACGAATAAGAACTCTTATACTTGATAATTGTAGTTACTCGCATGAAGTAGACATGGCTGCATTAAGAACAAAGAAGTCTTTTATTTCTTCACATTAAATGTGTCTGGAATGGTAAAATTAATGGCTTGATAAATGATGCAGTCTTATCTTTCTCTATATATAGGAAGCACCATAATATCAAGTTTTTCCGCTTCATCCATCATGGAGGGTTAATGACTAATGAGTGGCATAGGCATCAAATGCGACCCTCATATCATGTGCACCCTTTAAATTTTTGCTCTCTTGTTGAATTTTCACCTCATTAAATAGTGACTCTACAAAAGGCTGAATTGGGTCAACCACAAACGGTATAGGCTTTACTATCAAGTCTACATATGTTGTCACTTGTATTTCTTTTTCAGCACAAAGTTTTGGTGCCTCAACATTATTGCTTCTCATGTTTAAAGCTTTACCTTCAAGATTATTGGGTAGTTTTTCGATGAAAGCCATTATTTTGTCTAGTTGAGCAATATTCCTGGCAGTTGGATGGACCTAAGGCTAGAAACTGTGCAAATGCTCATTTCATCTTCTTCAAATTGTGCCACATAGCCAATAGCAAGTCTATCCCACTGACTTAGATTGTTTCTTCGATCTAAAGGTCACCTTGATAGGATTTTGGGAAATATCCCATTTGGTAAGACTAGATAACATATTTTTCTTTCTTCCATTTCTTCTCAATCATCTTTGGCAAGTTTGTTTATTGTGAGGCAAGTTTTGATAAGACTGAAAACATAGTTTTTTCTTTCATTTCTTTGAAATCGGTTGTGGTAGTTTTGTCCTTTCTAAGGTGAAGGTTTTCAATAATGGAAAATCTTTAGGTATTCTCAAGGTATAGCGAAATGATGCTCCCTTCTCTCATAATGAATGCGAGAGGAGGGAGCATCATTCATTATACTTTGCGAATACATAAGGAATTACTCTTTGAATGTTCAATTAGTGTGTAAAATACCTTGAAAGTTTAGACCCCTAAATAACAAATTACCAATTTAAGCTTATTATCAAACAAAGTATGTGCGGAATATGAAAATAAGCTAAAACAGAATTAATAAAACAATCTAAACCAAATAAAATCACAACCACAGTAAAGATTAAATGGCAAAGATTAAGGGAAGAAAGATGCAAACACAAAGACAACACAACGATATGTTATCGAAGAGGAAATTGAAATCCTCGGTGTAAAACCTCTTCGCTGCCTTCTAAGCAGTCAATAATCCACTAGAGAATGAAGTTGGGATACATGAACAGCAGAAGACCCTCCAAGCCTAATCTACCTAGTGTACCTAAGCCCTCCAAGCTTTTTACTCCAACGAGGTTACACCGAACCTTTATCTTCTCTAATTTACCGGATCCTGCTATAGCCCATAGCATCAACCAATATCAATTGGTCCTTTCCTAATTGCTTCCCAAACACCAAATAGCCTCGTTATAGATATGGGTATGGTGAGAAAAGGTTTTGGCTAATGTACCTCTCAAGGATGTAACAATGGAGAGGGTGAGAGTAGAGGAGTTTAGAAAATCAATGGATAAAGATTGTGGATGAGTCAATCTTATTTTCCTCTAGGGTTTCTCTCTCAAAATTCTCTCTCGAAGCTCTCTATAATATGTGGATATAAGGGGTATTTATATTGGTGTGTGTTTGGAATGCGAAAGGTCAGTTTTCCCCAAACAAAGTGATCTGGTGACTTGACCTTGTGACTTGAATGAGTTGCAAGTCTAAGTCGCGAGATAATTGTCTGGCTAGACTAGAAGTTTTGTCTTGTAGTTCTCCAACTGGTGTGACTCTTCAACTCCTCTGGATGCTTCACATGTGTGCTAGGTTTGGTGACTTGCCAGTCGCGAGCTAGTCGCGAGATCCAGTCGCGAGGCCCTGCTGAGTGCACACTCTTGAGTTTTTCTTCACACTCTCTTACACACTACCCTTACATGAATCCCACCTAAATACAGGGTCTCTAAATGTTGAATTACAAGCAAATTTGACATAGAATAAAGCCAATAAGATGGTTGATTAAATTTAACCTTACAATCTCCCTTTTTGGCTATTCCGTGACAAAACCCTAAAACAAACTCTAAACTTAACATGTGAGTTGAGAACAGTTGAACAAAACTCACTCACACCTAACTCTAAAATCTGTGTAGCTCTTGAACCATAAGAACAAGTATCTCCTGAAAAACAACAACACAATATGATCATTGTATACAAAAAACTTGTAATGCATATGGAGCAAGCACAATGCGATCAAGCAAAATGGAATTAAGCAATAAACCATGGCTTGACCAAAAATGAACAATCATTATAAATAGTGACCACAATGCTCATTCACACAACAATGCTTCACACAAGGAATGAACATCCGGACATGCAAGCTAATAAGCTCAATGCAAACTCAATGTAAAGTATCATTTGCATGTCCAACACTCAACCGATACAACAACTTAAAGTAATTGCATCAAGGATATAAAATCCAACAAGGGCACAAGAGTGAAGTATTTAAAGAAAATGCATAAAATTTAACAACAAATACTAGGCTACAAAGTATGGGTACAAAGCAAAATATTTTAAATAGCTAAGCATAATCATGAACTATGAGTAAAACAAAAACATGGTTAATATAACATAAAGCTCTTTCTCTCTTTCTCCCTCTATCATATCACTCCCCCTATCATGAGCTGTGATGAACTTGGAACATATATACCTGTAACTTGAAACGCTTGCACAAAACATATTAAACCCTTAAGGTAAAGTAAGTAATAAAAGGACAAGTATAATATAACAAGTAAATTGCGATCATTGATCACATACACCAAAACAGTCACATAGAAATGACTACATTGATCATATAGCAAAGCAAATGATAATCCGAACATGTATTCAATGAAGCACAATAGCATAAAGATGAATGCGTGTTTGACACACAAACATGATGCAATGAGAACAAACGAAGCATATATACTAACCATAACTCAAAGTACCATAAAGTAAAAAAAGAAAACAAACAAAACAAAGTTTTCTTATTAACAAAGTCTTATCCCCCTTGGTATATGCATTTCCCTTATGGTAATCTCTTCCCTTACGAATGTGCACAAGAGTTATATAGAAATGACAATGCTCACTGGTATACTTTCTAGAGTATACTCTCCCCCTTTTTGTCACGAATAGACAAAGGGTCAAGGAGAAACGAGGGCAAGAGATGAAGGTACGAACAATGATAATGATGCATGAGGGGTGCGAGATGAATGAGAAAATGAAGCTCAAACCTAAGACAAACAAAATGCTACAAAGTATAAGGTAAACATGACATGTAAGGATGAAGAAATAAGGTATAGACCAAGGCATGACAAGGGTAGCAAAGGTGTGTGCAAGAGGTGGCTATGTGCAATGCATGACCAAATCATTGAAAATGCACATGTGGGGTAAGGTGTAATAAATACACAACCAATGAACCAAACATGATCCTAATGAGGAAACATGAGAAACTCTAAAGTTTGGTACTCATCGGAGTCCAAACAAGTAAGAAAATGCCCAAGAGGCATTTTATCAAACACCTAATGTGCACACTATGAACAATAATGTAAAACAATGCATGAACATCATAAAATCCACTCTTAGTACGTGTTCTTTTTGCCACAAGGGGCCAATATCCAAAGCAAATCATAAAAAAAAAACCAATCCCATACAAAAATTTGACAAAAATTAAGTCTTCCTAACCCCTATGATGAAAATCCCAACAAAGAGAACAAAAGCTCTCCAAAACATAATCTAAGGATCAAAATCAAAGAAAAGAGTTTAGAATTACCTTAGAGATGTTAATGGAATGAAAAACCATTTAAATTGATTGAGTTTTGATATAAAAGTATTGAAAGAGGGGTTTAAGAGAGGATAAGAGAGGTTTAAAACAGGTTTCCCACAAAAAGCCCTTTAAAAAGCTGTTTCTAGATGTTTCGCGATTGGTGAGTCACAAGATGAGTCACGAGTGAGTTGCGAAACCATTCTGTGTAAACTTGCTACTAGGTCTCGCTACTAGGCGAGTCTCCAAAATGAGTAGCCAAGACTCGCTACTCGCGAGAGTAGCCAGAATGAGTAGCTAAAAATTTTGACACCTGTTTTTAACATAAAACATGTTTAAACAATGAAAAACAAAGTAAGCTCTAAACATGAACACAAAGAGTGATAAAAATCACTTCCAAAAACATATAAAATAATCAAAAATCCTTTTGAATAGATCCATATATAGTTGAGCACATATACATCACATTTAAACAAGTACAATCGAACAAATGAATAAGACATTCATTGAACATTAGGCACGTGTGTTGTGTGTGTATTAAATGTGGAATAGTCCTTAGTCTAGAGTGAAGTTTCAATGATCAATTCAATCAAGTCATACACAACTGGTACTAAGTCAAGTGGTTTATCTCAATTATAGAAATGAACATATATGACCTCCCATAAGAAAATGATTACATATCTTTGAAGCTTTTCATTTAGCTTCTTTACAATTCATAACATTTGATTATTTTTTATCTTTACATATCTTTTTGAGATTGATGCCTGAAATTTTTGATATTTCAATTTGATGAACAAGCTTTTGGCTTTTTGAGTATCATACATTTTCATAAAAGTCGCTTTCCCTTTTTTCTAGTCAAATACTAGTATGTGCGACGGCTTTTGCAGCTCATTATCTCTTTTCATTTGGAGATTTACATTTGTTGAGCTCTTTAAGCAAAAAAAAAAAAAAAAAAAAAAAAAAAAGTGGGAAGATATATAGGCACAAGTCTATGCAAGTATCAAAACCATCAAGACTATTGATCAATCATTCATGACAAGCTTGAAGATCGATTTACAACAATCACACATAGATTTCAAGATTTTTCCCACAAAAATAGATGTGCATACATAACAAGCTAAGCTCGTAAATGCACTATGCCATTAGTACGAAGGTATTAAGCCAAACTCACATATAAAATATGCTCAAACATATACGATCAAAAGAGAAGCATGATGCACAAATGCATGACAATGAAACATCTAATGCATGAAGGGTCCTACAAAAATCAAAAGAATTAGAACAAGGGCTAAAAGAGTAAAAGCTCAACCATAGGAATCCTTCTTCATCCAAACACAACGATTTTTTGGAATGAGTGTCTCATGAGAAGTGAGACTAGGGTTGGAAAAATGAGAACCGGAGATGCATATAGACAAGGAGTTAAGAGCATTAAACACTTTCTTTAACAATATGCTATTTTTACTCAAATCCGATTTACCATTTTTAGCATAGCTTCCAAGAAGTTCAAGCTTTTCTTTTCTTTTAATTCTTTTAAGAGCATGAAACTTACAGCAATGAGGTCTTAGATGACCAAAAGAACCAAAATGGCGACAAACAATGTGTTTAGGTCTACTAGGCTTTTTGGGAAGGGATCTAGCCATATGATTTTGTTCTCTCTTCAACTTACGACATTGAGGTTTTATATGACCAATCACACCATAATGGTGGCAAGTTGGAAAAAACTTAGATCCACCTAAAACCTTAGTTTGAGACCTAAACGGAGGCTTTGACTTAGCAGCCTTTCTCTCCATCTTTTGATTTATTTTATGTGGAGGAATGTAGACGGATTTGTCCTTTGAGGTAGAACACACAATAGGCACAAAATCAAGTACCACAACATGATTGCAACAAATATTTTCATCCCTTTTCGCAATAGGTTCAGCAATCAAACACTTGGTATGCATTTTAAGAGATTCATTTTCACATTTT
Source organism: Quercus lobata (assembly GCF_001633185.2). Classification (NCBI taxonomy): domain Eukaryota; kingdom Viridiplantae; phylum Streptophyta; class Magnoliopsida; order Fagales; family Fagaceae; genus Quercus; species Quercus lobata. The sequence goes on along the minus strand of NC_044905.1, from coordinate 55,297,562 downwards.
AGCTCATCAATAAGTTTGTTAGACAAAACAAGTTTAGCATCCAAGTCCACATTCAAACATCAAACTCCTTTAGTTTTTCAAGAGAATTTTCAGCAAGTTTCTTATAGTTTTCAACCAATTTATTGGATTCATTGAGCTTAGCAACCAAATCATCATTTTCACAAAATAACTTGCTCAAATTCTTTTGGAACTTCTTAAGCCTTTTTCTTCAAGAGTTCGTCATTTGGGATATCAACAACACCCAATTATTCAAGCAACATGTCATAACAATCATGAGGATAAACACTCATAGAGGCATTTTCACAAACATGTGGTATGTTACATTCATCAACATCCAAAACATGCATAGAGGTATACAAAGCACTATCCGTGGCAAATAAACACACGGGGTCAAGGATCACACTTAGGTATTTAAACCACAATAAGTGAACCTGGCTCTGATACCAATTGAATGTTCAAATAGTGTGTAAAACACCTTGAATGTTTAAACTCCTAAATAACAAATTACCAATTCAAGCTTATTATCAAACAAAGTATGTGCAGAATATGAAAATAAGCTAAAATAGAATTGATAAAACAATCTAAACCAAATAAAATCACAACCACAGTAGAGATTAAATGGCAAAGATTAAGGGAAGAGAGATGCAAACACAAAGACAACACAGCGATGTGTTATCGAAGAGGAAACTGAAGTTCTCGGCGTAAAACCTCTCCGCCGCCCTCTAAGTGGTCAATAATCCACTAGAGAATGAAGTTGGGATATATGAATAGTAGAAGACCCTCCAAACCTAATCTACCCAGTGTACCTAAGCCCTCCAAGCTTCTTGCTCCAACAAGGTTACATTGAACCTTTGTCTTCTCTAACTTACTGGATCCCGCTATAGCCCATAGCATCAACTAATATCAATTGGTCCCTTCCTAATTGCTTCCCAAGCACCAAATAGCCTCCTCACGGATATGGGTATGGTGAGAAAAGGTTTGGCTAATGTACCTCTCAAAGATGTAACAATGGAGAGGGTGAGAGTAGAGGAATTTGGAAAATCAAAGGATGAAGATTGTGGATGAGTCAATCTTATTTTTCTCTAGGGTTTCTCTCTCAAAATTCTCTCTCGAAGCTCTCTACAATATGTGGATATAAAGGGTATTTATACTGGTGTGTGTTTGGAATGTGAAAGGTCAGTTTTTCCTAAACAGAGTGGTCTGGCGACTTGACCTTGCGACTTGACTGAGTCGCTAGTCTAAGTCGCAAGCTAACTGCCTGGCTAGACTGGAAGTTTTGTCCTATAGTGCTCCAGCTAGCGTGACTCTTCAGCTCCTCTGCATGCTTCACACGTGTGCCAGCTTTGGTGACTTGCTAGTCGCAAGCCAGTCGCGAGATCCAGTCGTGAGGCCCTGCTGAGTGCACACTCTTGAGCTTTTCTTCACACTCTCTCACACACTACCCTTACATGAATCCCACCTAAATACAGGGTTTCTAAATGCTGAATTACAAGCAAATTTGGCACGGAATAAAGCTAGCAAGATGGTTGATTAAATTTGACCTTACACTCTTCAATAATATACCAATAGTCCTTAGCTCCACTTATCAATATTATCTTAGCAAACCTAACCTTCTTGATAAACATGTTTGATCAAAGAATTGATTTATTTCATCTAAACATAAGGATCCATAAGTCTAGATGACCTTCAAATGAAGCTGCTTTTAACATTAACATGGTTCATTAGAATAAGACAAATAATTGTATTTTAAAATTTGTGCCGGGCTAGTTTTGACTTGGGAAAATGGGCTTATATATTTGAGCATTTACATTATTCCGTTTAAAATTTTCCATCTATTTTAGCATAACAACTTACTTTTTCTATTTTACACAAGCACTTTGCAAAAATTTCTACATCAAATTATCTATTTTACACTACATTTATTAAAATATTACAATATTTCTTTATTAATTTTTTATTATTTTTCCAAATACCTCTATCTTCCTTAACCGATCTTCATCAACAAACAACCCCATCAAACAAAATTTCCTACAAAATATAGCCAAACAAGAAGGAAAAATCTAGTCAAAGTAACCCCAAAACAAAACAAAATTTCCAGCAATCTTGAAGCCAAACTTCTTCTAGTAGCCAGATTTTATCGTCAATCCAAAACAAACCCACAAATTTCTCAAATATCAATACCTAAATCAATCTAACCCAAAACAAATACCAATAAAAATAAAAGAGGACAAAATTGTAACATTTTGTGCAATATAGCAGTCCATGCAGAAATTCATCAAGCCTTCTTCGTCCTTGTCTTTGTCTTTCTATTCCTTGTTGGTAGTTGGTTTCTTCAATTTCCTGGTCTTTTTCTCTCACTAAAATGAGTCTAAAAGCCTTAATTTAATTTCCCAACTCGATTCCTTAAGTTAATAGCGGCTTAATGTTTGTGTCAACTTTGGAGTGAAGTAGAGCTTCGCTAGAGCTTCAATAGTGACAGTAGCAGTGGCTGTGTTTGTTGATGTGTGGCTGAGATGTGGGTTTGGTCTTGATTATGGGTTTATGTAGGTGAAGTATTTGATGTTGAGTCTTTGTGGGGGGATCCTATGTTTGGAGAGAATCTGGTGAGGCAGAGAGGGAAGAGAGTGAAGGGAAGGAATGAAGAGCAGAGAGAGAGCGTAGTGAAGAGAGTGAAGGGGAAGAGAGAGAGAAAAAAAATACATGTGAACAATAACGGTGTATACATAAAAAATTTCCTTCTTATGTAAGGTGAGTTTTCTTCTTTATATGGGAGTCTCCTTCTCACGTTATTGGTGAGACGTAGTAGTGTGAGTGGTCTTTCTCTAGCAGTTTGGTTGTATTAAACTTCTTTCAGTTTTATGTGTTTCAATTATGGATTCGGATTTTGTTCAAAAACTACAAAACATTAAGTTGACAGAAGATGAAGGAGTGGTTATTAGGGTTGGAATAGTGCATAGGGACAGGATGTTGGGAGAATGCTCTCTCAGTTTGTTGGGGAGATTTCTCACAAACAGGTCTTTTAACCAACGTGCCGCTAAGGCTTTACTGCGATTTGTGTGGAAGATGGGTTCTGATGTTCGTATTGTTGATGTTGGAGATGGTGTATTTCAATTTAAATTTTCCATGGAGAGCCAGTTAAAGTGGGTGCTAGCAAATGGTCCTTGGAGTTTTGAGGATCATTCATTGGTTTTGTGTAGATGGGAGCAGGGTATGACTACTACTTCCGTTCGTTTTACTTCAATACCAATGTGGGTCTAGGTTTGGGGACTTCCTTTTGATCTGTTGTCTGTGGAGGTTGGAAGAGATATTGGTAATGGACTGGGTAAGATTGTGGAGGTTGATTTGAAAGTCTTTTCATCAGATCAAGCCCATTTTCTACGTGTAAGGGTTGAACTGCCATTGGAGAAACCGCTACGTAGAGGTGGTGTTGTTGCAAGTCCTGAAGGAGATAAGGTCTATATTGGCTTTAATTATGAAAGATTAGTGGGACTTTGTTTCAAGTATGGTCGGATTGGTCATGAAGTTAGAGATTGTTCTTTTCACATTGACCATCAACAAGAACTTCCTTATGGTGAATGGTTGAAGGCAGGTTTTCGTAAAACCAATACTTCTGCAAACACTGTGGCCGTTTTGAGAGAAGGGTGGATGCGCAAGTGGGCCCGAGTCGAGGAAGATTATCTTTGCCGTCTGTTAGGGAGAATGTAAATTCAGAGATTGATAATGAGGGAGTAGTTTCAAGGTAGAATAACCGTGATGTAGTTAGTGGAGGTTTTGTTGGTGGGCTGTCTAAGGGTGGTGCTGTGGTTGAGGCAGTTGCGAAGGCTGGAAAAATCACAGCTTTTGCTGGGAAACTTACTCCTGATTTTGAGGCGATAATCTTTGAGCCTGATCAAGCTATCCAATCAGAATCGATTATTTTGAATCCAAACTCTATCTGTGTGGAGCAGTTAATGGACAAAAGTGACTTTTACTTGGGTTTGGTTGATATTGAAGTGATGGATAAAGACTTAACTACTTGCAAACGTGTTTAATAAGGGAAACAAGTAGTGCCGTGTGATGTTTTGTGTCTTCTGGAGGATGTTTGTGGTTTTAACGTGGGCAAAGGAAGTGGGGTTGAATGCAGTAACCCCATTCAAGTAAGGCCCAAGAGAAGTGGAATTAAACTTAAAACATTACAAGGCCCACCCGTTAGTGATTTTGATGGTGTTAAAACTAAAAAGCCCACTTCAAAGGCTAGTATTTCAAGTAGTGCTGTAGAGAAAGTAAAAAAAAGTGGTGTTGAAGAGGATGGGCTCAAAAAAGGAACTTGGAAGAGGGCTCATACTAAGTCACGGCTTGGTTTGCATTTGCCTCTTAATAATTTACTTGGTCCAAAGAGGAGTAGCAGGGAGATTTCACGTGAAGCAGAGCAGGCAGAATTGGCAAAAAAGAAAACCAAGGTGAGTAATAATGAAGGTTTACTTGTTCTTTCCGGGGATGATCTGATTACATCAGCGGAGGTTGCTACGCAACCCCGCCGGGCATTATGAGTCTATTGAGTTGGAATTGCCAAGAGCTTGGGAATCGTCGGATAGTTCGTGCCTTAGTTAAGGTAATCAATAAACAAGATCCCAATATTGTCTTTTTAATGGAGACAAAATCTGGTTTGGATTGGATGTTAAAGGTTCGTGATTGTTGTAAATATAAAAATGGTCTTATTGTGCCTAGTAGGGGAAGTAGTGGTGGCTTAGCTTTATTTTGGAAACAAGAGATTAGGCTTGATATTCAGACTTATTCTCATTCACATATTGATGCATGGGTAGAAGGGGGGGATGGTATTGGTTGGTGGCACCTTACAGGTTTTTATGGTGAACCTAATACTTCTAAGAGATGTGAGTCATGGCAAAAACTCAAACATTTACATGGAACATCCTCTTTGTTGTGGCTGGCAATTGGGGATTTTAATGAAATTACTAGCATGGCTAAAAAGAAGGGGGGCAATAATAGAACAAGACAACAAATGAAATATTTTGTTGACACTATTAATTGTTGTGGTCTTAAGGAAGTTCCGTTCAAGGGGCCATTGTTTACTTGGTTGTATTTAAAAGAGGATGGGCCTCAAATTAGAGAAAGGTTGGATAGAGCTTTGGCTACGGTGGAGTGGTTTCATTTATTTCCAATGGCTAAGCTTATTCATCTTTCATCATCAGCTTCAGATCATTCCCCTCTCGTTTTTCAATTGTTTGCAAACCAAATAAAAAGAGGATGGGTAGGGTTTTCTGATTTGAATCAATATGGTTAAAGGATCCAAGATGTGACGCTATTGTGCAGGAAGCTTGGGATGACGGCTTGTATGGAGGTTCGGGTGATGTTCTTAATAGATGCTTGGAGAGTTGCCGTGCTAGACTTGAGGTGTGGAATGGCGTAGAATTTGGTAATGTGGGGAAAACAGTGGCTGAATTACAAAAAAAGTTAGAATGGTTAGAGCTACAACCTTCAACACCGGATATGATTAGATCTTTGAGGAACACTAGAATTAAGTTGAATTGTTGGATGGATAAGGAAGATGATATGTGGAGGCAAAGATCAAGAATTAGCTGGATGCAATTTGGGGATAGAAATACTAGGTTTTTCCATGAGAAAGCTTCAGTAAGATACAAGAAGAATGTCATAGAGGGTTTAATGGATGAGAATGGTAGGTGGTTGGAGGGAGATGAGCATGTGGAGGAGTTGATGTTGCAGTACTATGAGAGGCTTTTTACTAGTAGTGATCCTACGGAGTTCGCAGAAATTCTAGATGCAGTTCAACGTAAAGTCACCCCTAGGATGAATCAAGTTCTTGTAAGGGAGTTTTCAGAAGATGAAGTGAAAAACGCCATTAAGCAAATGTACCCTTTGAAGTCCCCTGGTCTGAATGGCATGCCTCCACTGTTTTATCAACACTTTTGGCCCAAGATTGGTGGTGTGGTTACTTCAACAGTTTTGGCTTTCCTCAATTCAGGTATCATTCCTCCAAACTTCAATCATACACATATTGTCCTTATTCCTAAATGTAATGAGCCAAAAACTGTGACTGATTATAGACCCATTAGTCTTTGTAATGTGGTTTATAAAATTGCATCAAAAGCCATTACTAATAGGTTGAAAAAAGTTCTTCCTTCTATTATTAGTGATACCTGAAGTGCATTTGTGCATGGTAGGTTAATCACTGATAATGTGCTTGTAGCATATGAGATGATGCATCATATTAGTCAAAAGAAGAGTGGAAGAGTGGGTGATTTGGCTCTAAAGCTTGATATGAGTAAGGCATATGATAGGGTAAAGTAGATATGGTTGGAAAAAATTATGCAAAAGTTGGGTTTTGATGATAAATGGTGTGCTTTGATTATGAAGTGTGTCACTGCTGTTTCTTATTCTGTGAAGATTAATGGAAAGCCTAAAGGCCATATTGTTCCAAGTAGGGGAATTAGGCAGGGTGATCCACTATCTCCTTATCTATTCTTGTTATGTGCGGAAGGGCTTTCTGCTCTTATTAAGAAAGAGGTGGAGAATGGAAAGTTAGGGGGAAGTTGCAGTTTGTCATAGGGGTTCCAAAGTATCACATCTTTTCTTTGCTGATGATAGTTTGATATTTTGTAGAGCTTTTTTTGAGGAGTGTGATGCCCTTCAGAGGGTGTTGAGGGTTTATGAGGGTGCTTCGGGGCAACAGTTAAATCGTACTAAAACTTCTCTGTTTTTTAGTAGTAATACTCCTATTGATATTCAAGAAGTCATCAAAGAGAGTTTTGGGGCCCAAGTAATTAAGCACCATGAAAAATATCTTGGTTTGCCATCATTGGTGGGTAGGAATAAGAAGAATACTTTCAATTCTATCAAGGACAAATTAAGAAAAAAGCTTGCTGGATGGAAAGAGAAGTTATTGTCAAAGGCGGGGAAAGAAGTGTTGATAAAAGCTGTGGCACAAGCAATTTCGACGTATACTATGAGTGTTTTCAAATTACCTGACTCTCGTTGTGAGGATTTGACTAGTATGATTCGTAAATTTTGGTGGGGGCAAAGAAATGATGAGACGAAAATAGCTTGGATGAGTTGGGAGAAATTATGTGCTTCAAAGAGTTGTGGAGGGATGGGTTTTAAAAAGCTTAAGGAGTTCAACTTGGCTTTATTGGCAAAGCAAGGGTGACGACTTCAACAAGGTCATGACTCATTGGTGTACAAGGTTTTGAAGGCTAAATATTTCCCCACAACTGATTTTTCACAGGCTATTTTGGGTAATAATCCTTCTTTTACTTGGCGGAGTATTATGTTTGCACAACCTCTTGTTAAATGTGGTTTATGGTGGAGACTTGGTAATGGTGAGAGAATCCGGATTTGGGGAGATAGATGGCTACCCAAGCCTTCAACTTTTATGCTTTCATCTCCCAGGTTGTTCATGCCACAAGATATGAAGGTTGGAGAACTGATAGATAAGAAAGAGGCTTCATGGAAGGTCGGTGCTGTTGATGCCTTGTTTTTGCCGTATGAAGCAGAGGCTATTAAAACAATCCCTATAAGTTCTAATCTACCAGAAGACAAACAGATTTGGGCTTGGAATTCTAATGGAGTTTTTTTTTGTTAAAAATGCCTACTGGTTTGCGTCTTAAATGTCTCTAGCTGATTCCATGGGTTCAACCTCTGATGGTAGCCAAGAAAGAAGTTTTTGGAAACGAATATGGAAGATCAATGTGCCTCATAAAATAAGACACTTCACTTGGAGAGCTTGTCGAGACATCTTACCGTTGAAAACTAACTTGGTTAAAAGAAATGTTTTGCAGGTTGATACGTGCGATGGATGCAACGTGGAGGCAAAGGATTCAATCCATTTTTTTTTTTCTGGAAATGTACCTGAGCCAAAGAACTATGGTCTTCGTCGAAGCTGGTTTTCCCCAACATGTTGGACCAGCTTGGCTCTTTTAAGGAGATGTTATGGTGCTTAATGATGGATGTAAAAAGTTCACCGGAAAACATTGAGTTTCTGTTGACTTGTGCGTGGGCTATGTGGGGTAACAAGAATGATATTCGGTATGGAAAAACGTGTAAAGATGGAAGGATGCTTCTTCAATGGGCAATGCAATACTTGGAAGAGTATCAGATTGCTGTGGATTCATTACCGAATGCTCATGAGTCTGTCCAACACATTCTGAGATGGAGTCTGCCACCTGCACCATGTTTCAAGTTCAATGTTGATGGTGCAATATTTCCAGAGCTGCACTCTGTGGGCGACGGAGTCATAACACGAGACTGGAATGGCCAATTTGTAGCAGCAATGTGTAAGCAAATTCATGCTCCACTGGGACCTCTTGAAGCGGAATCGAAGGTTGTTGAAGTTGGTTTGCAGTTCACAAAGTAGCCTGGTGTTTCTGATTTCATAATTGAGGGTGATTTGCCAATTGTCTCTAGGGTGTTGAGTCACTCTTCCTTAGCTCTGGCCTCGATTGATGCAGTGATTTTGGGTATTAGATCAGCTGCCTTGGAGTTCCATAATGTGTATTTCTCTCATATAAAACCTAATGCAAATACCCTAGCTCATTTGTTAGCAAAGTATGCCAAAGGCATAGTTCATCAGTGTAGGTGGATGGAGAATTGTCCTAGTTTCTTAGAACTAGCAATTCTTCATGATGTAAACTCTACTGTTATTTAATTAATATAAGTGTGTGCTTTCCTATCAAAAAAAAAAAGAAGTAACGGTGTATACATGGTTATTGTAGCAGTTATGGATGTATAAACAAATTTAGCTCAATTGATGCAGGTGTTTTTTGGGGTAAAATGTGTAAAACTAACATCCTTTTCTATTTCCAAAGGGCTGATATGGATGTTCTTAGATTTTATTTGACAAGTTGATCCAGTGGTAATTTTAGTGTGATTTAATAAGCCCATAGAAGCATTTTCGCAAAACATTCCTGTCTATTTTAGCATCAGAATCTTTTTTTTTTTTTACATATTTACTTTTCAAAAAACCACACATCAAATTATTTATTTTACACTACATTATATTAAAATATCAATTTTCTTGATTTTTAAATTTTTTTTCTCTTTTTTCACACATAACAATTATCATCCACTCTCTTTCTTCATCCTTGGAACATGTAAAGAAGGAATAAAAGAATAAATGTAAAATGAATAATTTTACTGTAAATTTAAAAGATTACTATAGCAAACATGTAAATTTACATAATTATACATGAACTAATGTGGCTCATTTTTGGCAAAGTTGTGTTACACACTTGCCGTGAGAAGTTTTAAAATAGTTGGGCCAAAAGACCAATGTGACTTTTTGATCTTTCTCCTTACCCTATTTTTTTTTTCTTTTTTCTTTTTTTAAAAAATTGAGCACCACATCACAAATAAAAAGTCATAGACTTCTTAATAGTGGTGTACACACACACACACACACACACACACCCACACACCACACTCCCCTAAAAGAAAATTTTCTGGCTTCACCAATTGTGCAAGGGCTCACGAGGGTGCTATTATAATTTAATCAACCAGCTATGCAAGGTTGGTCAATGCCTTAAACGATACTAAAGCTTGGCTTGTCGCTAGTTAAGGCCCTGTTGATCGAGTATGGGATGTGGAGTTCTAAGTCAAATGGTAACTGTGGTTTTGGGTTGCTATTTTTGGGGGATGAGTTAATTGGGAAAAGCTGAGGTGGATTGTGGTAACTTGCAGTGGTAGGTGGGGTCGTTAGTTAGGGGATTGTTATGAGTCTGGCCTGTATGGATCAAGTTTGATGGGTGCAACTTCTATCTGCTGTCCTGCAATACTGGACCCACTATGATCATGACACATGTTTGAAAATCGACACATGTCATGATCGCAATGGGTCCAGCGCATTGGACAAAAGCCGCGTACAAGTTTGATATGGGTTTCGAGCATGAGGTTTATAGGGCCTAATAGGTTGCAGGTTTGGTATGGGTTGGATTAATTCAAGTAAATTGGGTTTGATGGGGGTGATTGTGGATTACAATTTTGTAATGAAAAGGCTTTAGAAGGGAGGTTGCTTTGGTGAGTTGTTGGTAGTATTGGCAAAACAGGAGGGATAGGTTGGGTTCGGGTTAGGTCAACATGTATTTTTTTAAATGATTAATTTTTTTTTTAAAAACATGTTTTTGTCATTTGGTAAGTGTACATAACACCACTAAGGCTCGGGAGAATGCGTAAGTGGTTAAATCTAGACTTTACACATGGAGTGGCTGTGAGCAAAAGAAGAGGAAGTGTTGGCTAAGGGATCTTGTCTTGGTCTGTGCTAAAGAAGTGACTGCCTTGGGAAGGAAGTAAGATTTACACCTGACATGGTACTTAAGCACTCACAAAAAGGGAGATAGTGACTTTCTAAGGTCAGAAGCTATGAGGACACCCCTTATTAGTTGAATGCACAATGAGTCACCTTTGGAACACTTGTACCAATCACAGTACTCTTGATGTCCCTCTCAATGTCCAAGTCTTGTCTCCCATGCAGTAGCAAAGCTACCTATCTATGGGTCCTAGTGCCACGTTAGCGTAGTTCTTATCCCTTAGTCAGCAAATAATATCACAGTTGTGAAAAGATCCAAAAGAGAAATTATGATGACTTGACACCTGTCCTTGTATTCAGCCACATTCCTTAGTGTATAAAAGGAACATGTAGCTATGCTATTAGGGCAATAACCTAACTAGATATTTTGAGATGGAAAGTGGAGAGTTGGTAGGAAAGAAAGGCAACTTCATTGTAAACTGATCTCTTTTCCATACGGAATACAAGCTGAGCCAAGCAAGAATGTTATGTTCTTGCTCAAATCATGGTTTTTTATCCCTTCTTTAGGGTTTTCCATGTACACCCCGTGTTGTTTTGATAATCAACTTCTTCTTCTTGTTTAAATGTGCGTCTTTTTCATGTCCTACTATCACTTTCTTTATTTCTTATTTGAGTGTCATGTCAAAGCTTGCATCTTTTTGAGCTTTCTCATGTAGATGTACTATTAGATAACTTATTTCACTTCCATAAATAAGCTCAAATCTAACTTGCATATGCATTTTTGGTGACTTCACTAGGGAATTGGGGATCTCTAGTTATTTTCCTTTTTAAGGGTGTTTTGTTGAGTTGTACACCTCTGTTTGTAGTCACTTTCTCCATGCCTCTGAGGAAGAAGGTGGTTACTGGGATATTGACGGGTGTGGGTGAGAACCATTGGTCAGAACCAAGTAGAGATCATATGTCCATGCATTCTGGAGGCGTAGAGTCTTCGGTGGAACTACTCATCGTGAGACCAGGGGGATTATGGCTGCCATTGAAGACCTTCAACGTTCTCAGGCTGCCATATGGGCAGAGTTTCAGTCCTTACATCAGGAGACAATTGTATCTTAGGTTCCTCAAGGTCTTCAGGGGTCTCCTTATTTGACTAGGGAAGATATACAAGCTATCCTGTATGAAGCTAAGAAGATGGAAAGTGTTGTTTATGTTGATACTAGGCCTTCTTATCTTGAAGAAATAGTTGGGAAACCTTACCTTGCTAACTACACACCTCCTATATTCCTTAAGTATGATGGCATAACAGGGAACACTAGAGAGCATATCAGGTGGTATGTAGACGCACTGATAGCTCACTCTCATGACCATGAGCTAAGGCTCAGAGAGTTCTCCAAGTCCTTGGAAAGCCGAGCTTTTACTTGGTATACTAGTTTTGCACCAGGGTCAATTCTAAGTTGGAACGATTTGGCAACGCAGTTCATGAAAAAGTTCTTTACTTTGGAGGAAAAGCTCACTTTGTTAGATCTACAACATGAGAAGCAAAGGGTGTTTGAGGGATTGCTGGAGTATATTCGCAGGTTTCAAGATCTCTCTTTGCTGTGTTACAACCCTGTGGAGGAAGAGAGGCTGGTGGATGTTTGTATTGCGGGTATGTTGTACGAATATCGGCCTTACTTAAAGAATCTTCAGATCTCTAGTTTTACAAGATTTGTAGAAGCTACGAGGAGAACAAGTATGTCAGTAAGGAAGCCTTCAAAAGGTTAAACTTCACAAACTGTGAGTGCTCCTAGACAACCGTGAAGGAGAGAAAACAAGAAGGTGGAGGTTGCTGTGACAGAAGAACCTAAGAAGGTGGCCAAAGGAAAGAAGAGGGACAGAGGTGGTTGTGAGAGACCTCAAAAAAAGCACCCCTCAAAAAAGAGATTTAGGTACCTTTTAGGGTACCTCTCTTTTTGGGTAAGTGGTATGGAGTCGCCACTTATTATTATTATTATTTTTATATAAAAAATAAGAAAAACTAAATACATGATTGAATTGTTCTCTTCATTGATTGAATAAATATTATATATTTGAAAAATTGAAAATTACATAGCTTTGGGTCCTAGTTACAATCTACCAAAAATATATGGCTTATTATCCTAGTTACATTCTACCCAAAATAAACAAAGACAAGGCTAGATCTACTTAAACAAAAACCTAAATCCGGAGGCTAGGTTATGGAATGGGAAGGTGTTAGACACCCATTCTACCCAGACAGAGTCTAGTCTTCTAGACTCTTGTGACCTATGTACTTTTTTTATGCATGTCATGAATAATACGTTGAACATGTGAATTAAAAACTAAGTTACATAAATTTATTTATGAATGAAGTCTCTCCTTTTGGTTTTTTTTTTTTTTGTTTTTTGTTTTTTGTTTTTTTAAATTCAGATATGCTTTGATTGGTAAAAAAAATTGATTTTGATTTGTCAAAATACCAAATCTGTTTTGTAGTATAAAAAAATGGTTGTTGGAGATGAAAATTCAGATATGTGTTTATCTCATAAAAATAAAGTCTTTTGATTTGAAAAAGCATCAGATTTGTTTTTGAAAGAACTAAAAAAAAATGTTTTTTTGGAAAAGATTTTTTTTTAAGAAGAGAGTTTCACTCATAATATGAATTTATGCGATATGAATTAATCAAAACAAACACAAACACAATCATGTTGAACCCTTTTCTTTATTTCAAAAATCTGCATGTATTAAAAAAATTCAGATCTATATCTAAGGAATATACAAATCAGTTTTGATTAAAGAAAATTCATATCTACATCTAAGGAAGATGTAGATCCGTTTTGTTGTGAAGAAAAATTCAGATCTACATCCAAGGAAGATGCAGATCCGTATTGTTGTGAAGAAAAATTCAAATCTACATCTAAGGAAGATGCAGTTCTGTTTTGTTGTGAAGAAAAATTTAGATCTACATCCAAGGAAGATACAAATCTATTTTGTTGTGAAGAAAAATTCAGATTTACATCTAATGAAGATGTAGATCCACTTTATTGTGAAGAAAAATTTAGATTTGCATCTAAGGAAGATGCAGATTTGTTTTATTTTGAAGAAAAAAGAGTTTTTTTTTTTTTGAGAAAGAAATTGATGGATTTTATTAATAAAATTTAACTACATCCAATTGTAAAATCGAACCAATATGAGATGGGACATCTTCTATCCATACTTGAAAATCTAGTATGCATAATGCATTTTTAACCAGACTATGAGCAACCCCATTGTCGTTTCTCTTAATGTGAGAATACAACAATCCTTCTCTACGAACATGTGAAAACCTAATATAATGAAATAAACTTGCAAAACATTTAACATCACGACTAAGTAAACCAAAAGATTCCAAAGACTGCGAATCTGCATTCAAAGCGTTCATTGCAATCATTGAAACTCCCTCTGGGGTGACATCTTCCAAACTCAGATCAGCATCAAACTGTAAAGCCTTCAATATAGCCAAAGTTTCAAGCTCTATGACAGTTAGGGGGAGAGGGATGATTCCGACCATGTGTGCCAAGCCTTTTCCTTGGCATTCTTGGACGATCACTTCAATCCCTGCCCTATCTTCTTCTTGAAAAATTTTATTGATATAATTTGTGCCCGAACCCTCCACAATTACATCAATAGTTGATCTCTGAAATAACACTAATCCACCTCCTATATCCAAAACAACATCCACATAATTTTGTTCCCGGAAAATCGCATCATTAGAGTTCACTTTCAGGATGTGTCCCTAATATCCAAAACATGATCAAGAACAACTTTTTATTTTGTTTCGTTCTGATCATCCATGATAGCAACTCTTTGAAATCCATGAAAGCTACTTCCACAATAGAATCGCTATTAATCAAAGACTTAGTTGTTCTAAGGATGTGCTCTAGCCTTGCTTCGTTTACCCATGTTTTGGCTATGAACATGGCAGAGGGATCTTTTGCCCGTGATATTTCACTAGGCTCTCTCTCTGTCCATGGGTTCGCAAGCCCATGGCAGATCATTATTAAGAGAATCATTTCATCTGGCAGGGCTGTGGTACAGCCTCCGCCAATATTTGTGATTGAGAGACATCCTCCTTGGAAACTTGCTTGGTCCACGAACAAGGTTGACGCATGATACGCTTCCATGACCTAATGTTTTTTGGCTGTTCCCCACTCTCCACTGTTGATGGACTTAATTGTTTTTTATCCAAATTAATTGTCACATGGTGCTTATGTGTTGAGGTGGCAAGGGTTGTCTCCAAAGTAATTGATTTTCTCTCCATTACTACTGTTTCTACGGGATACACATTTATTATAGGATTTGTATTCAAAACGCCGGAGTTGGGCAGTTTATCCGTTACCATATCTGATCCTTCAAGAGTTGGGCTGGCATCATCAATTGTGTGATTAATCACGCCAGCTGCTACGTGTAATTCTGAATCATTGTTCCCTGAATTTGGCATAATTACTTCCTTATTTTTCGGGGTGGATTGAGTGCTAATCTGACTATCTAGAGTAACGCTTTCCTTCCCCATTCTTCGCTGAACATTAAAGTGTGTAACGGTCTCCTTATTCAAACTTTTCTCTAGCACTTCCCCAACCGTAACGGATACCACCACCGGAGGCACCGTGGCTGAATTTGCTCCCACCGTGATCTAGGCATCCTCCTCCCCTTGCTTTCTCAACTGAGATTTTCGACTCGCTTTCTCAAAAAAACCCGGAACATAAATAACATTTTTACCCGCAGTTTTGAATGGAGGAGCTCACAAATATGGATTGAACTGCTGTTGCTCAGTTGAAAGTGTACCATTGCTCTCCATCCCAGCCAACACCTTGTCTCTCCATGGAGGCTCAGATGAGCGTTTTTGAAAAAAACTTGGAACAAAAAACACATCTTTACCAGCAGAACGGTAGGGAGGTGCCCTAAGACTTTGTCCAAACTCTTGAGACTCAGGGAGGACGAAATGATCACCCAGGTTGCGTTTCTGAAAACCATTTGTGGGACGTCGTATCTGCTTGAAAGTTCTAGCCATCACTTCCATGCTCAAGAATCGCGAAGAGAGAAATGTTGCCACTAGTTTAATCTCTCTAGACCGTTGATCACTCTGAAGAACAAAACCAGTATCTTCCATTTCGGATAGGTTCAATTCCCCCATATTCTCGTAAGGTCCACCATAATCCAGACAGATAATTGAAGACTAAAGCAAACCAACAAGAAAAATGTTTCCCTGTAACCTAGAAAAAACAAAACCACAAGCTTGAGAGACAAACATGTTGTCTCAAGAGAACAAAACTCTTCTTCATCAAGAAGGGACAAACAAACTTCTACTGCCTAAGAGAGGAGGGAGAACCAACTTTCTTAGAGACAGAGAGACACTTTTATTAATGAACAAGTTGATTTCAGCTAGTTAATGACTTTATAGAAAAAAGAGTTGATTACATGTAGATCTTTAAAACTAAAAAACAGATTACATCAATGAACATATTTTCATAAACTAAATTAACAAGGTAAAATATGAATATCTAAAACAATTAAACATGCATCATCATGATAAAGAAAAGCATAAAAAAAAAAGAGAGGGTTAGAAAACAACCTTTTGCATGAGCACACTTTGTTCTTGAGAGGATGTTTTAGGATTCAAAGAAATTTGTTCAATTCTCTTTGAAACCTAAAAACCCTAATTTAAGCAACAATACTCAAAGAGGGGATCAAAAAATATGAGCAATTTGAAAGCCTAAAACGTATGCCTCCCCAGAGCGTAAAAAAAGGTGCTGAATTATGAGGTTCAGTCTCTATTTATAGAGATCAGAGGACTCTAAAAAATAGACACAGGTGATTAGGGTGTGAATCTGAACGCAACCTTTTGCGAAAAGATCGAAAAGGATATGCATTATCATCACTCGAAGGCCGTTGGGCCAAAGCCCAAATCATGGAAATTCGGCCCTTTTTAGAGTACTGTTTGGCACTCTAAAAGTGTTGAATTGCCCTTTGGGCTTCGAACACTCTTTCGTGTTCGGGTGCCGTTTGGACTTTTCTTTTAGGGTTTTTTGGTCGGTCCTTGTACCTAGCCGTGTTTTCATCCTCCGTTTATGATTTTTCATCTCTTTTCTAGACAATTCAGGCTATTTAAGAATAATTATATTGTAGATAAATACTTTAAAATAAATCTTGATAATGTTCAAATTATCCACGATTTTATTGTTAACCAATCATCCTTTTTATTCCTATGCATGCAATCCTATTTTAAACACTAATTATCAACCAATCACAAAATTATTTAATTAATTTTAATGGCTTATCCAATCAAAATTAATTTAAACTAATCATGTGTGGTCGACCTTACCTAGACACAATGCATCTTGACCGTGCAAACTTGATCATGTGATATCTTTCGATCCAATGGTCTGATTTGAAAACCGGAAACACCGTTGTGACCGTTAGAATCTCAAGATCATTTTTATGATATGTAATGAATGACATGATGCATGTAATACAAAGACAAAATGATGCATGTAATGTAAGAACAAATTGATGCATATGATGCAATTGAGGAATATCTTCTTTGATAGGGTAGCCAAGGAAGATTTGGTTATCAAAGTTGGGAAGAGAGCTGATTCAAGGATGTGTGTAGACTAGATGTGGCAACGACTTTCTTCATAGGTCGTGAGGATCCTATGGAAGAAGATGTAGAAAACATTGCTAGCAGTAGTTTAGCACTGCCACCATTGGTAGATGAAGAATAGGTAGTGAGAATCCAACAGAAGGAGAAAATACATTCCTTTCTTGAAGGAATAGGTCTTAGACCGATGGCTAGAAGAGAAGTAGCCCAAGCCTTGACTAAGGTGATGGAAAGGAATCATGAAGTGGTCTCTGTTGAAGTAAGTTTGATGCAAGTGGCATACCAGGAAGCAAACGATTCAGTAACCTTTTCTAATAAAGATCTAGTCAATCGAGTCATTGATGGCGATAGACCTTTATATGTTACTACCTTTTTGGGAGCATTTTGAATCAAAAGGGCATTGGTAGACACTAGTGCATCCATTAATATTCTACCCCTACCAACTTTTGATGCCTTGAGAATTTCAAGGAAAAGAATTATTCTTAAGCCAATGCAGGTAGCAGGAATAGGGGCCTTATAGCAGAGTACTCTTGGGCATGCGTCTTTGGACCTTAGGGTTGGACTAATTCAAGCACCTACTCTCATGCATGTGATGGAGGGGAATTCATTTTACTGTATTATCTTAGGTCGTCCATGGCTAAAGGCATATAAAACAGTGGCTTCCACATATCATCAGTGTGTGGAGGCCATTTGGAGGAACAAGCAGGTAGTCATTGAGGCCACCAAAATGCCTTTTGATAGAGTAGAATTTCATTTTGCTGAGGTAGCTTTATATCAAGAGTACGAACTTGAAGGCGAGAATAGAATTCTTCCTTTCAATCCTATTACTTTGCAAATGGAGGAAGAAGATGATAGCAAAGTAGTAGAACTAGAAAAGCCTCCCAAGATAAGAAGGGTTACCAGGCCTAATGGCCAAGTGATATATGAATTCTGATTGTTAATGGAAGGGGAGGAGGAGGATGACGAGCCTAATTCCCTTAATCCAACACAACAACTAGAGGAAGTTCATACAACTGAGGAGTTTGTGAAATAAGCCCCTGAGTGTATGAATGATAGTGTTAAGAATGTGTAAGAAGAACTAGTTGAGGTCAATCTGGGTGATAAAGAAGAAGATGAAGTAATGATAAAGATTAGTAAGAATTTGTCCGAAAAAGAGAGAGGAAAGCTAGTAGCTTTGTTGAAAGAATACAAGGATATTTTTGCTTGGAGTTATCAAGAAATGTCAGGTTTGAGTCCAAACTTGGTAACACACAAATTAAAGGTGGATCCTAATGCTAAACCTGTGAAACAACCGCTAAGGAAATATCGTTTAGATGTGGAGGAAAAGATAAAGCTGGAGGTGCAAAAACTTTTAAAGGCAGTATTCATTGAAGAGATTGAATACCCGAGCTAGTTAGATAACATAGTTCTAGTGAAGAAGAAAAATGGTCAAATAAGAATCTGTGTGGATTTTCAGGATCTCAATAAAGCCTGTCCAAAGGATGAATTCTCACTTCCTAATGTTGATATCCTGGTAGATGCAACGGATGGTCATGAGCGTTTCTCTTTTATGGATGGTTATAGTAGGTATAATCAGATCCTTATGGACCCAATAGATGCCTTGAAAACTACTTTCAGGACATCCTTTGGAAACTATTTCTATAGGGTGATGCCTTTCGGATTGAAGAATGCAGGTACAACATACCAAAGAACTATGATTTTGATCTTTAGTGATATGCTTCATAAGCAGGTAGGGGATTATGTTGATGATCTTGTGGTGAAGGCAAAGAATCCTTTTGAACACTTGGTGCACTTTAGACAAGTCTTTGAAAGATGTAGAGAGCATAATTTGAGGATGAATCCTTCCAAGTGTGCATTTGGGGTATCTTTAGGGAAATTCTTGGGATTTCTTGTTCATCATAGGGGGATTGATTTGGACCCCATAAAGGCTAAAGCAATAACTACTCTTAGTCCTCCTATAACTCTGAAGGAGTTGAG
Source organism: Quercus lobata (assembly GCF_001633185.2). Classification (NCBI taxonomy): domain Eukaryota; kingdom Viridiplantae; phylum Streptophyta; class Magnoliopsida; order Fagales; family Fagaceae; genus Quercus; species Quercus lobata. The sequence goes on along the minus strand of NC_044905.1, from coordinate 55,278,705 downwards.
AAGCTATGTGGGAAAGGTTTCTTATTTAAGAAGATTCATTCTAGGCCTAGTTGAGATCTTAAAGCCTCTCATAGAGCAGACAAATAAAGAGGTAACTTTTGTATGGTGTGATCAATGCCAAAACACATTCAAAAAGATTTAGATGATATTGGCGGATCCCCACACCATGGTGGCCCCTGTACTTGGGAAACCCTTGCTATTGTACATAGCTAATACAGAGTAATCCTTAGGAGCATTGTTAGCTCAGGAGTAGGAAGGGGAAGAGAAGCCAATGTATTATATTAGCAAGCTTATGAAGGGACCAGAGTTAAGATACTTAACTGCCGAGAAAGTATGTTTGTCTTTAGCTTTTGCTATGACAAATTTCAATCATTACTTTCTAGGACATCGTGTGTAGCTAGTGACTGAGAGTAATCCCGTGAAGTATCTCTTAACACGTCCTCAATTGTCAGGAAGAATGGTGCAATGGGCCATCCTAACATCGTGCCTTGATATCGAATGCATATGGCCAACTGCTATCAAAGGCTAGGCAGTAGCTAATCTATTGGCTAATTTTCCTGGGACAAGTGATTTTTCACCTCCCTTATAGGAAGTTATGGTGACAGAGGAGCAGGAGTAGTTGATGTATTTTGATGGGCCATCTACAGTTCAAGGAGGAGGGATAGAAGTAGTCTTAAAGTCATCAGGGGAAGAGCACACGTTTGCCTATAAGTTGTACTTTCCTTGCTCTAATAACGAAGCATAATATGAAGCCTTGTTGGTAGGGCTGAAGGCTACCAGAAGATTAGTCATAAAAAGGTTGAAGGCATTTGGTGACTCTAAGTTGGTAATAAGACAGGATAAGGGAACTTATGGAGTAAAGAATCCTAGCTTGGCTGCTTACAAAGCTATAGTGCAGAGGATTATGGAACACTTTACTTTCATAGAGTACAAGGTGGTTAATAGCGATGAAAATAAGCTTGCTGACTCACTAGCTATCTTAGCCACTAAGTCTGTATTGAAGAAAGAAAAGATAACACTCTGAGTTGAGAAGCAACCTGGTTTAGTTAAAGATGAGCTATGTTTTCCTTAGGATTGGCGAAAACTCTTGTTAAAAGCAATGACTCAAGGGAAGTATGTTGGGTCAGAGTTACCAGCAAATATGAAAGACTTCCTCAAGATTAACGAAGATTTGTTTCTTAGGGGAGTAGAGGGTTTGTTGATGAAGTGTGTTTGAAGGCAAGAGAGGCTGACCATGTTGCATAGATTGCACTATGATATTTGTGATATAAATATCGATGTTAGTCTCTATAGAAGATTACAAAAGTTGGGGGTCTTCTGGCCAAAAATGGCCAATGATGCTAAGGAAGAACAATGGAGTTGCAAGACTTGTTATGTTATTCCTCTAGATCAAGCAGAAGTGCTTAATGGTGAGTTGCTGGAAGAAGATTGGTAGAAACTATATTTGAGATACCTCTTGCAAGGTATATTGCTTGATGATCGTGTACAAAGAAAAAAGTTGAAAAAAATATGTGACCAGGTTTAAAGTGGTAAATGGGAAGTTGTTCAAGAAAAGTTTCCAAGGGAGATGGATGGTGTGCATTCTTGTTGAGGAAGTCAATGGCGTTCTTTCAGACTTGCATGAGGGAGAACCAGTAGGACACCCTGGTGGGAGGAAGTTATGGAAAATGGCTTTGCACTAGGGATATTATTGGCCCACAATGCAAAGAGATGCTCAAGACTTTGTAAGGAAATGTCAAGAATGCCAAAAGCGAGGAGATGAAATATATACCAGTCATCAAAGTCTTCATCCAATTATGGTTCCATATCCATTCCACAGTTGGGGGCTGGATTTTATAGGACCTATAAACCCTCTTCTAAAGGATGTACATGGATATTGGTAGCCACTAAGCTATTTACCAAGTGGGTAGAAGCTGTGGCTATGAAGAAGGCAATAGGTAGCTTAATGGCTAATTTCTTGAGGGAGAATATAATATGTCGTTTTGGGGTACCCAACCAAATTATTTCTGACAATGACACACCATTCCTGAACAAGGATGTGCGCTGTTTAATAGAACGGTACTCCATTTCTCACGTGACATTGACACCTTATTATCCCAAAGGAAATGCCCAAGCTATGGCCTGTAACAAAAGATTATTGAAGATATTGGGAAAAATGACTAAGGAGAATGGAAAGGGGGGGAAGAAGGAGCTTCCTACAACATTGTGGGCTCACAGAACAGCCAAATCACAAGCTACAGGAGCTTCACCCTTTTCTCTAGTCTATGGAACAAAGGCTGTTATCCCAATAGACTTAGTAAAGCTAGTGGTGAAACTGGCAGAGATTGTAGGAATACCAAAGAAGATACTTTGGAAATTATGGAGGAAATGCATGATAATGTTGCCTTTCATAACTGCCTTTACCAGGCTAACATGAAGGCTAGGCATGAAGGCCAAGCTAAAGAAAGAAAGTTTCAAGTGAGAGAACTTCTTTGGAAAGCTACCCCGCATGTACGATGAGTTGTTGGAGATGTTAAGCATAAGTTTTCCCCAAAATGGGAAGGACCATGCATAGTAGAGGAAGCACATGCAACAAGATATTATTGGCTAAAGGATCAAGCAGGTACAAAGGCGTATAGCCCCATTAGCGGAGCTCACCTTAAGAAATATCATGCTTAACTTTGTAAAACATTTTTTGTGGCCATTATGTCAAAAATGATTTTTTGTTTTGCAAAACTCATACTATTATAAACAAATACTTATATGCAGTTATTTCATATGATGTTGTTAATAATGTGCATGCAAAGTCTAAATAGTTCGACGAAATAAGGCATGGTAAAGTTATAGTACAACCCCATGACCTTTCAAGACCACCAAAAAAAAAAAAAAAAAAATTACAACTTGAAAATTAGAGAATGTTTGTGAGAAAACTAAAATTTTCAAGAGAGAAGTCTGGATTGCTCAGAGCTCCTAGCTTGCCTTTAACTTCTTAATCTCTTTCCTCAAAGAGTTACGTTCTGCGGTGACACCTTTTAGTTGAGTTTGAAGGGAAGAACTTGCTTCTTGTTGGGATGTTAATTCCACCTGAAGTCTTTTGATTGATTCCTAGAGCTGAGTGATTGAAGTGGCATGCACCTGTAGGGCTGATTCTACTTCCTTTGCTTTGTTGATACATGAGTTCTCCTTAACTCTTAATTCACAAAGTGAGGACAAGGAAGCATGAACAGAGGGTCCTACCTTCTTTAAGTCCCTCAATGCAGTGACATGGCTTTTTAACCAGTCGGCATTAACACTTAGGCTCTCAGCCTCACTCAGTGTGGAAAGGAAATTGTCAAGGGGGAGAGCTAGACAATCCTCTTTATCCTTTGATTGCAATTGGGATATGATAGACTCAATTTGCTGTAAGAGAAAACCCCTAAGTGACAAGGTCCACTTGCTGGTATCCCTCATGGTTTCAAGATACTTAGAGAGCAATAGAGAACAAGTTGCTCTTAGATTGGGGGAAACCAACGAGAGCAATGGATCAGACTCTATCAAGGTGCTTTCACCCTCTTGTTCCTTGGAAGTAGTTTCTGTTAAATCTTCTTTCTCTTGGGGATTTTCGGCATACACCCGATTTGAATCCCCTTTTTCACTGTTAGACTTTGTTTCTTCATTGAAAGTCATTTCTTGTATAGAAATCTCTGGGGTTGAAGAAGTGACTTTAGCTTTGAGTTGAGCTTGAGGAACAGAGCCCGTAATCTGTCAAAGGTCAAAAATAGAGAAAAGAAGAAAAGTTACTTGAGTTCAGGGATAAAAGAAAAGGTTACAAGAAACAGTCACTATATAGAAAAGAGTGTACCTTGGGCTTCTTGATAGAAGGGGTTTTTGCATTCTTCTTTCTCTTAGTTCTTGAGGGGTTGGCTTTTGGAAAGGGCTTCAAAGTCAAATCTCCATGAAAGATAGGTGGGACATCCACTCGTTGGGTACCACTCTCCCCAAAATTCCAACACGTTCTATGATGTCGGACCACCATGACTTGGGTGAAGGCAGTCCATTTCTGGTGGGGGAAGTAAAGGGGATTTCAGGGCTTGACCCTAAAATCTTGATGAGATTTTCCTTCTTAAAGACTAGAGAGGCCACTATAGCAGGCAAAGCTAAAGTAGATAGATGTCCTAGTGTGCCTTGGTCAAAACCAAATTAGCAAGCAAACCTATGGGGTTGTAGGTTTGAGTTTCATAATCATCTTGAAAATGTGCCTAAAGGTGAGAAGGAAAAGTGCAAGCAACAAAAGAAAGTTCTTCTTCTGATTAGGGAGTATCTCTGTAACAAGAAACAAAGATGCTTTCTAGGGAAGTGAATAGTAGAGGAAGTCCACCCTTTAAAGCAGAGTAAGGTCTAGCTGTCCAATCAGTGGGGTCATCTAACACTTTGCTAAGGAAACTGTTTGAGGATACTGCCACTTTGTTCCAACACCAAGAGTGTGGCAGACCTTGGGGTGATGGCAAATTGATCCTATAAGAGCTTAGCACTTTAGAGATAGGAGCATAATTCCTAAAGTGTTCCTACAACCATATTTGTAAAAAAGCAACTGGTACGAACGTTTCAACTTGGAATCTACCCTAGGAGCGTTGTAAGTCAAGAGTAAAATAATCTAGGTGAGAATATAAAGTTCTTAGAAAATATGGGGTAAGGGGGAAAGATTGTCCTCTAGCTAGTTTAACGGCTAAAGGGAAATGTTTACGTAGAATCTTTTTATGAGGATATCCCTCAAATAGATGGCAAGAAAGTAAAAAGGCAATAAAGGCTTCGAGTTCATGAGAACTAGAATTACCTTCTCCAACAACAAAGTAGGTGCCTTCCTTTAGGGAGTCTCCATTGGCTTCCTCATCCACGCCATCAGTATATTCCCTTGAAAAGTATCTGATCTATCCCTAGAAGTTGGATTTGGAACCTTTGTCTCCGCCAACATTGGTATCTTCTGGTACTTCCTTACTGTGGGCTTTCCCTTTCCTTGCCGCTTTCAAAACTGACTTCTTTAAAGTTTTCTTCATTGCATCCTCAAGGAACTTCACAGCTTTAGACTCGTCAAGAGATAAAGAAAATGTGTGGGTGACGGAGTTCCAGCGGTATAGAAGAGAAAGCTTAAGGAGCGCTGTGGGGATTTAAAACCATCAGAAGAGGAGTTTGACATTTTTCTTGGAGGTTATGGTTTTTTTTTTTGGGAGAAAAATCAGAAAGATACAAAAGGAATGAAGGTTGAAGAAGATACATTCCCTATTTAAATCTTCAACTACAGTTAAGTAAAAAGACATGAAATTTATGAGGAGTAATGTTTATTTGCCAAAACACAAGAAATGAAGAGGCGCCAAAACGGCTAAAAGCACCCTTTTAAGCCACGTGTCCGTCTTGAACGTTGCAAGGTATGATTACTAGGTGTTAATGCTGGAACCAATGTGATTGTCAAAGGCCTTTGCCATTAATGCCATTGACAGTCAGGGGGCTAATGTACATAACACCACTAAGGCATGGGAGAATGCATAAGTGGTTAAATCTAGACTCTACATGTGGAGTGGCTGTGAGCAAAGGGAGAGGAAGCATTGGCTAAGGGATCTTGCCCTGGTTCGTGCTAAAGGCATGACTGCCTTGGGAAGGAAGTATGATTTACACTTGACATGGTACCAATCACAATACTCTTGATGTCCTTCTCAATGTCCAAGACTTGTCTCCCAAGCAGTGGCAAAGCTACCTACCTACAGGTCATAGTGCCACATTGGCGCAGTTCTTATCCCTTAGTCAGCAAATAATATCATAGTTGTGAAAAGATCCAAAAGAGAGAATATGATGACTTAACGCCTATCCTTGTATCCTTGTATTCATACAGAATACAAGTTGAGCTGAGCAAGAATGCATTGTGTTAGGACATATGTGTTTCACTTGTTAGGAACATATGTCACTATTTTATGTAATTGGCTTATCCTTTGACAAAACGCACTTTACTTGTATTTGGGTAGATTTAGGATGTGTTGAAATACTTCAAGAAACCATGTTTCAAGATTAAGTGTTGAAGCCTTCAAGTTTGTCCAAGAAAACAAGCTGATAGTGCAAATTCATTAAAGCTCGACAGTTGGCTCGACAGCTGCATCTATCGAGCTTAAGAAAGCTGTTCAAGCCCTATGTGCTCGACACCTGCTCGACACCTCCTATCTGTCGAGGTTTAAGAATTTTAGAATTATGATATGATTTTCTTGGGATCCATGAATATGTCTTTGGGCTTTCTTTTCTCCTAACCCTAGACATATAAAAGGATTGTTTTAAGGGCTGTCAAATAGTTCACAAGTTGTACAAGCATTAAGCAAACTCTGTTCAAGCAAATTGTGACTGGAGACGAAGTTCTTGCCCTAGTTCATCTCTTTCTCTTGAAGAAGTTGCTGTGTATGTGCTCTGTAGGGTTTTGTAACCAAGCATCTTCTTGATATTCATTGTGTGGATGAACTGAAGAACTTTGCAGCCAACAACCTTCTTAGTTGGTGATTGAAGTCGCATACTGGGATCCGCACAATTGTTTAGTCATGTACTTGGGAGCCGTGCATTAGAAATGGGAACTGTCACTACAAAACAAGTCCAATTGGGTATTGGGATAAGGGTTCAACTAGGTACTTGAGATTCCTTTCCTTGTAACCGCTTGTTGTGATAATAGTGGAGTTTCGGGAGTAGTGACCTGAAAATCACCTAGTGGGGTTTTTGCTGTTAGGTTTTCCCCATTCGTAAACAAATCATCGTGTTATTTATTTTCCGCTGCATAATTAGTTTATTGGTGATTTTTTTGTGCTACCACGCGTTTGCATGATAAATTGATTAATTAATAACTTGGCTAATTAATTGATTAATTTCTATCACAAGGGGTCATTCAGTTTATGGCCTATCATAATGTTCTTGCTCAAATCGTGGTTTTTTATCCCTTCTCTAGGGTTTTCCACGTACATCCTGTGTTGTTTTGATAATTAGCTTCCTCTTCTTGTTTAAATATGTGTCTTTTTCATGTCCTACCACCACTTTCTTTATTTCTTGTTTGAGTGTCATGTCAAAGTTTGCATCTTTTTCAGCTTTTTCATGTAGATGTATTGTTAGATAACTTATTTCATTGCCATAAATAAGCTCAAATCTAACTTGCACGTACAATAAGTCATGCCATAAATTACTTGGCGTGAAATGCATTATTTTGAACTATCTTGCAATCCCATGCACATGCATGGATATATTTAAAAGATATACATTAAGATGCATAGAATAATTCTTACGTATATAATTTAAATATTATTGATAGTCATTCTTATATATTTTTTGAACTCTTTAAAAAATCTTGTAATAATATTATTAGGTAGAAAATGTAAATTATCGATTTTAAAAATATTTTTAGGTTCATTAATTCTAGATTCTTTGGTTTTTGTATACAATAACTCACTTGGATGGATATTTATGATGTGGCCTCACATTTGACTCCAAAATTAAGAAATATAACTTTCCTTAAAAATAAATAATTTAAAAGATATACATTAAGATGTATAATATAATTCTTACATATATAATTTAAATTTTATTGATAGTCATTCTTATATTTTTTTTTAACTTTTTAAAAAGTCTTGTAATAATATTATTAGGTATTGTCCTTTTTTTTTCTTTTTATTTTTTATGTTCATTAATTCTAGACTCTTTGATTTTTGTATGCAATAACTCACTTAGATGGATATTTTATGATGTGGTCCCACATCTGACTTTAAAATTAAGAAATAAAACTCTCTCTAAAAATAAATAATTTATGACACATGGCGCAAAATTGAACTTCAATTGTAGAATCTAATTGAATTTTCTCTAAGTTTTACCTATTAATATATAGGGGTTACTGCAATAAGCCCACCTGTGGTTTGGCCTGAAATCATTTTGCCTACCCGTGGTTTAAAAAGTGTTATTTTACCCACCTGAGATAAGCTTCGTTTGTTTTCCGTAACCCACCTCTATTAAAAATAAGGGTAAACATGTATTTTTGCTCCTCTTTTATGTCTCCCCTCCCAAAACATAAAAAAACTAAAAAGAAAAAAGAAAGATCTAAAAGCTAGGTTTGGTAAAATTTAAGAACAAACATAATATTCTTCTTGGAGCATTCACATTGGGTCTTGTAAATGCCATATGTTGCTAATATTTAGCATCAAAGCTCCAAAACCTCCCATCATCCGGTCTTGCAAACTCTTGTAATTGCAAAAAAATTTGCAATTGTGCTACAGTACCATCCTAAATGTAGGATGGCACTGTAGCACTATTGTATCTTGTTTTTTAATCAATTTTTTATCTCTCTGTCCTCTGTCCTCTGTTTTCTCTTTCTGGTCTCCTTTTCTTTCTCAACTCTCTCTTTCCTCATCTTTGTCATCACTCTCTCTCATTCTCTCCCAAATCCTCTGGTTTCTTTTCGCCAAGACTCCATGGCTGAAGCTAGCTTCTCCTCTAGTTATTGATGAGATTTTACTGCAGTGGTGGCTAAATTTTTATGGCATGGGTCGTGGGTCTGGTGTGTGGGTGGTGGCTGCGTTGCTAGCAGATTGAGGTGGTGGTGGCGGCGTGGTTATGGTGTTTGTATGTGTGTATAAACGTGAAATTTCACAAAAATAGAAAATGGGTGTGGTTTAGTTTTGTTTGTTTGTGTGTGAAATGGGAAAGTTGGATTTGAAAGAAGCGTGATTTAGTTGGATCTGAAAATGGGTGTGGTTTAATTTCTTGGTCTTTGTCTTTGTCTATGGCTTACTTTTCTTTGGTGTGCTTGTGTGTGGGAAATTTGGTAAACAGCTATTCTACAACAATGAGTGGCTTGCCACAATATGTGGCTCACAGTGGAGGCTTTCTCCCTCACGGTGGTTTTGGTTTTTATTTAGTTTTGGATTATATTATTATTTTATTATGTAGATATATTATTTTAATGTATTGTATGGTAAAATAAAAGTTGGGATGTTATGTGTATTGTAAAATGGTATTGTATAATTGATAAAGTAACTTTTCGAGATAGTAAAATAGAATAGAAAAGCATTTCCCAATGTGAATGCTCTAAAAATTAAAAATATGGCATTCCCATCTCATATCTATCCTTCAACCAAACTTTTCCTAATCCACTACCTCCTTACCTAAATCCAATAAAAACCCACCAATTTAGTCAAGATCCAATCCAAATAATCATAACCCAATACCCTACAAAAACTGTTGTGGCTGAAGAAGCTAACAACTTGTGGTCATGAATTTTAAACAAGTTGTTATGCTTTTTGTTCTATTAATACTTCACACAGATTTTATAGGTTATAAACTAATTTGTTATGGTTTCTCTCTCTGCTCTACCTACATGTATGGAGTTCTTCCATGGGCCATTGTTAGTAGCAGCGCCAAATTAAGCTCAGGGTGCTTCCAGGAACACCTTGACCTGAAGAAAAAAAATTTTATATATAATAATTAATTTTTTTTAATTTGTTTACCCTTTAAAAAAAATAGGAACACCCGCAAATAAAAAAAAAAAATTATTTGTTTTACTTTCAAGCAAAAAAGGAAAAAAAAAAAAGCCCAAAAAAAATTTTGAACTAAAATCTGAAAAAAAAAAAAAAAAAAATTGTACCAGACCAAGCCCACAAAAAGGCCCAACATCAATCCTAAACGACATCAATGCTAAAGAACAAATGGTAAAGTAAACCCAATCTAAAGAAAAAAACAACCCAACAGATGATAAATAGTTAAAGCAAACCCACAGATTCTCAAAAAAAAAAAAAATAAAACCAAAACCCATAATCCAATATACTCGTCTACCGATTCATCAACTAAAGCAAAAACTGAAATCTCAAATCACTAAATCAAAAACCTAACCTAGAGACAAAAACCTCATTAGTCAACAGAGCAATGCTGCAACACAACAACCAATAGACGGATTGGGCATTGGATCAGAGATCGATCAGCCAACACAACTTGAGCTCTAGTCTAGAGCACATTGCATCGGGCATGGGGCATCAGAGATCGGTTCGATCCGTCAATGACGCTCGTAGTGGCGCCGCCCTACAAGCCTCCCTATAGATGGATTAGGCATCGGATTGGAGATCAGTTAGCCAACACAACTCGAGCTTTAGTCCAGCGCACATCGCATCAGGCACAAGGCATCGGAGATCGGTTTGATCCGTCGGTCACGCTTGTAGTGGCGCCGCCCCTCAGGCCTCCCTGCTCCCTCAAGGTATTTCATCTTTACACTTCTCTCTCTTTTTCTCTCTTACACGATCAGGTTGATGGGTTTGGGGTTTGCTCACTCACTTTGCTTGCTTTTGCTGTGAAGTGTGGAGTCTCTGAGACGGAAAAAATTGCCAAACAGACTAGTACTGGGAAAAAATTAGGCACGTGGCACATGTTCAAAGTTATTTAGTAAGTTAGACTGTTTTTGAAAGTCGAGTTTGGCAAACTCGACTTTGGGCTGGAAAACGAACACTATAGTGGCGTTTTATTAGTGGCTATAGCAGCGTTTATAGAAAACGCCACTATAGGTAACCTATAGTGGCGTTTTTGAAAAACGCCACTAAAAAAAACGCCACTATTGTGTCTGTATTCCAGCCCAAAGTCGAGTTTGCCAAACTCGACTTTCAAAAATAGTCTAACTAACTAAATAAGTTTAAACGCGTGCTATCCAGCTAAAATTTTTTAGAATTTTCACTGTTTGGCAAATTTTGCCCTCTGAGACTCTCTGTCTCTCTCTCTCTTTAGTCTTTATCTGAAGACTGAAAAATGAAAATGAATTAATGAAATGACTCTCTCTCTCTTTCTTTATATGATTCTCTCTCTCTTTCTCTTTGATGTTTGAACTATAATTGGCTAGCTTTACTTTAGTCTTTATAACTTTATTAATATTTGCCCCTGCTATTTGTTTTGGCTTTATCCGTTGGTGTTGGTGTGGGTGAGTTATTGAGTTTGTCTTTTAGTGTATTGTGATGTGTGAATTCATCTGATTGGCTCTTGTGATTGGGGCCATTGGGCTTGTCTGTTGAGTGGGGGGTGGATGGGGGCATGGGGCTAGGTGAGATATTTGAATTGGGGGAAGTAAAGCCATCCAGAGCAGAGGCAGTAACTTACCAATAAAAGAAAAAAATTAAATTATGGGGTGTGTGCTAATAGTTAGTAAAGGAAAATAATGATGCAACTAATAAACAATAATAAATAATTTAATTAACCAATAAATTATAAAAGAAAAACAAATTAAATTATGTTAGGCGAAACAACAATTAATAATTTTATAATTAATGAAACAACAATATAACAAATTATAGTTTATAAAAGACAAACAAATTAATGAAACAACTAAATAACAATAATTAATAATTTTATTAATATTTCAAATGAATTTCTTAAGGAATACTCTGAGAAAAATTTTTGGAGCCGTCATTGGCCATTGTGTGAGCTTTGCCTCTCATCATGCCTTGCTTCTCTCCCAGATCTCTTGGGTTTCTTCCTACTGTAAGATTTCCTTTAGGTCTCCTTAGTTTTTCCCTTATGTAGCTCGTACACCATTTGGTCCTGGGTAGATCGCGCCGTCTGTTAAGGATGTATTTTGTGTAATTGGCTAATCCTTTAACAAAACGCATTTTATTTATATTTGGGTAGGTCTAGGATGTGTTTAATATTTCAAGAAACATGTTATTCAAGTTTAGTATTAAAGCCATGAAGATTGGACCAAGAAACAAGTGAAGAAAAGCTGTTTACTAAAGCTGGACAGATAGCTCGAGAAATACTATTTATTGAGGTTGCGGGAATTCTGATTTTCGGCCCATACTTATGTATTTGTGTAGGGTTTCTTTTCTCACAACCCTAGACATATATAAGGCTTATTTTAGAGACTGTCACATAAGAGAATACAAGGAGAACATATGAAAAAGGTGACTGATGCTTTATTCTCTCCGAAAAGAAGCTATTACCTCTTTGTGTCTTAGGGTTTTGTAACCAAGTACTTCTTGATCTTCATTGTTGATGAAGTGAAGAACTTTGCAGCCAACATCTTCTTCAAGTTGGTGTGTTAGTCACGTACTTGGAGCTGTGCATCTTTAGTTAGTCACGTACTGGGATCCGTGCAACAAAAAGGGTGGTGTTCATATATTGAAGAGTTCAGAGGTTCTGAAGCGGTAGAAGGTTTCTATTGTAAGTTCATTTACGGGGATTGTAGAGTCTAGAGATAAAGGTTTTGTACTAGATCTAAAACTTCTCTTTACTACAATAGATTAGTTTGTTTCATTGGTTTTCCTGGGTCATCATATCTTGTCTTATTTATTTTTTCCACTGCATGATTTTGACATGATATTGATTTTTTTTTTTTTTTTTTTTGGTTTTAACAAGTTTTATTCATAATAAATCTAATTAACAACTTGGATCGTTTTTTCTATCTAGCCAACTACCTCCATTTTGCTTTTTGCTCCAATCTAATCCAACTATGCGTACAACAAAGTCATATTACAAGAACAACAACAAGAGACACTCTTTACAAGCAATGTCTTTGTTCTTCGATTCAAGTTAGAGTTCTCATAAGGAACCTAATTTTTAAATTTTATGGAACTTAATTTTTTGATCTTATTTTCTCTTGGTTTTTTAGTTTTGCTATGTTTTGGGAAGTGTTTTTTTTTTTTTTGTGAGAATATTAAGTATTAATACACACACGGAAAGAGGGAAGAAGGTTTTTTTAAAGAAACTTACAGTGGTGTATATCCAAAAAGGACTAACTTTTAGATACACAACACAGACTTTAAACCTCTTTAACTCACACTCATTTTTCAATGTGAGATTAAATCACTGTTTTTTCTTTTGAGAATACTAAAATAGAGCAAAAAAAAAAAAATTGAAATAAAAAAAGAGCAAAATACATATTTACCATTTTTTTTAATATATGTGGGTTACGGGAGACACATAGAAGTTACTTTAAGTGGATAAAGTATAAAGTGACGTTTTTTAAACCACAGGTAGACAAAGTAATTTTAAGTCAAATCACAGGTAGGTTTATTGTAATTACCACTAATATATATATATATATATATATATTAGTAAAAAATGTGATGTATGGTGTACTATTAAATGCTATCTTAAAATAAAAAAAAAAAAGTAACTTTTTAACCTGCTAAATCTTACAATTTTTTTTAAAGAGTCGATGTTAATGCCCTTAGGTATAATCAAATAGTAAAGCAAAACTAATAAAATTTTAATTTTTTGCGGCATTAAAAAAAGGGATGTAAATCAAATTTTAAAAACAAAAAATGTATTTTTATAATATATATATATATATATATTTTTTTTTTTTAAAGTGACAGAGGAAGCAAAGGAAAAGGAAACCCTTAGGAGAAGGAAGTGGTTGCATTGGACAAGCAAGAATACTTTTTCATTCTCAGTGGGGTGTGGGAATAGTGGGAATCTTTGTCTATATTGTTTTCATTGATCATACTAACAAAATTGATACAGAGAGTTGCAGAAGGGAGCAGAGCAGAGAGAAAGATCAAAGCAATGGGAATGTTGACGAACAAGATCAAGAGGGAGGATCTAAAACGTGGGGATCATATCTACTCCTATAGACGCGCCTATACCTACTCCCACCACGGTGCCCTTTCCATTTCTTCCTCTTTTCCTTTCTGACTATAATCATCATTTTTATTTATTTTTGTTGATTAGTATCTAAGTAATTACTCCTACATTTGCTTTACTCCTTCATAATAGGATCTGTTTTTCTCATATTTCTCGTTTATTTTGTTTTGTCAACCTTGATCACAAATTTTGATGGAAATTTTACTTCTATTTCTGAAACTGGAGTTACGTTTGTGGGACATACCTCTCCAATGTTTCAGGAAAGAACACAATACAAAAACAAATAAAGTTAATATGGCTCCATTAAATTAGGTGCTGATTTTTTTTTTTTAAATACTAATATTTATTTTATTTATAATGACGAATTTAAGTATTGAAATTTTAAATTTTGTTGTTTTTAAAAAATATGATTTTAGTGCAAGATGTGATATAACCGAAATTGTGTTTTGAAAGACTATTCTCCCAAAGAATTTTACCACAATACTATTTTTAATAATTTATTATATTTTCTAGCAAAAACCCAATTAGATGCTATATTTTCAATGTGTCCTATGTCTTTTTCACTTGGAAATGCTTTTGTGTATCTCGAAATGGTAAATATGCATATTTTTTTAATAATCTTGTAATGGACGTAATGGTATTAAGGGCTCTTGGAATTGGCCTCAAATTAACATTTTTGTAGGACTATAGTTGAACTGTTGGGGTTGATTACAATGCCGAAATCCTAATCAATGCTTAATTACCTTTATCTAGTTATACCAGTAGAGCAGTAATTTGAAAAACAGAAGGGTTATACACTTATACTAGCAGTTAAAGGGTTCTTTGTGTTTGATTGAATGAACGCAATCGTCTTTTCTTGGAAATTGTTTTTACAGCAAGAGTTGATTTCTAGTTTGCTTGATGTATGTATGTTACAATTTTAGTTGTTTCAAGTAAAAACAGCTAGATTCTACTTTGTAACAACAGGGATATATGTCGATGCGGGAAATGTTATCCACTTTCCTCGGGGAGAAGGCCAGGAAATTGGTACAGGAACTGCATTAGACAACATCATTGGGAGCTCATTACCTCAACATCCTTTGGACAATCCATGCCCAATATGTGGTGATGAATCAAGGCGTGATGGAGTCATCTCTTCTTGTATAGATTGTTTTCTTTCAGGTGGAGATCTCTACCGCTATGAGTATGGTGTCACTCGAACTTTCTTTCTTGCCAAAGTTTGTGGAGGTACTTGCACTCTTGCTTCGTCGGAGTCACCCGAACAAGTTATTCATCGTGCCATGTATTTCCTCCGGAAGGGCTTTGGTGACTATGATGTTATCAAGAACAACTGTGAAGACTTTGCATTATGCTGCAAAACAGGCTTGAGAGTGATTCCTACTGTTAGCATGGGCCAGAGTGGGCAGGCAGCATCCTTTCAAGCTGCTGCCGGTATTGTCATTTCTTCATCACTTGTGTTTCTTGCCCGATCTTCACCACTTGGATTTCTAGCTACCAATGTTACTGGTCTGGCGGGAGGTTATGGCAAATACTGTGTCAATCGTTTGGCTAATGATATTGGAGTACGCCGAGATGTCATGAGAGTTGTTTTAGAGGAGGAAACATGATCTTCTGTTTCCGGTGGAACACTAGCTGCATAAAGTGGAAACACAAGGTGCATTCTCCCAAAGTAATAATATTTTGGCATGCTCAAGAGTTATATGCAGTTTGCTAGAATTTGATTATTATGGTGGCAATTGATGACAGTTTGTCACGCAATGAGCACAACCAAATTTCAGAATTTGTTATGTGTGTGTTTTAAGATATCAGATTTTATTTTTGAATTTTGAATTTAGCTTTTGTTATGATTGAGGATTCCTTGGGATGTAATTGTGCCTTAATATAATCCTTGAAACTTATTATAAAGATGAAATGGTTTGAGTGAAGCAATTTGATTTTTTTTTTTACTAGAGATGTTTTGCTAGTAAGCTTGGCAGTGATTCAAAACACCCCCAGGTAGTTAAGCCTAAGATTGGCAAGTTTTAGGTGGTCAAGCCTAGGATTCATGTTGTTTCTCTTTTATTTTCCCTTATTTGTATTTTCTAACCCCCACAATTGCTACTACTCGGACTCAACATTCAATTAATCCCAACAACTAGACATGGAAAAACGGGTTGGGACCCAATAACGGTAATCCAACCTAAATGTGAATATTTTTTATTTGAAATAAAAATGAGTTGACTCGTGACACGACTCATTTAAAAAAATAAAAAGTAAAAAAATTAATACATGGTTGATTAACTTGTTTGTTTTGAGCTTTATAGTGCACAACTAAAACTCAATTGACAAATGAATTGAAAGAAGAATGATTGTGACATTATTCTCACTTGAATACGGTAATAAGTAAAGGTTTTTAGATATTAAATGATAAATTACATGTCAAGATAATCTAATTGCAGTAAAGTCAAAAACATATATTTGAAATTATAGACAAGTATGAAAAACATTGCTAAGTGTGAAAAGAGTGAAGTAGATTATAAATTTCTCGCTTGGTTTTCAAGATTGTAAATTTCTTATATGTTTTTTTTTATTTGTCAAATAAGCTATCCAATAGGCATTTGTAATTTCTTATATGTTTTTTTCTTTGTCAAATCATTTGTTGCATGACTTATCACATGGAAAATACATTTAAAAAAAAAAATAATAATAATTTGAGAAAAAACCGATTGACCTAACCCGAACCCAACCCACCCATTTCACCAGGTGTGCCAACAATCCACCAAAGCAACCTCCCTTCAAAGCCTCCTTAATACAAACTTGTAACCCACAATCACCCTATCTAACCCAATTTACTCAAATTAACCAAGCTCATACCAAATCTATAACCCATTAGTAGACATGGCAAAACGGGTCAGAATTTTATGACTCGACCCAATTGACCCACGACCTGATTGACCTGACTCGACCCACCCGTTTTGCCACGTCTACCAACATTGAGTAGATTGAGATTGAGGTGTAATTCTTATAAAATATTTATTTATTCTTCTTTACTTAATATGTTATGTACTCCATTATAGTTTGTCATTCTTTACTTACCACCTTTATTTTCTCTTCCTAATTTAAACATATCGAAGATTATACCAAGATTAGCTTCTAGAAAGCTGGAACAAGAGTTGCACCAAATTTGGGTATCAAGTGTTTAGTGGTAATTGGTAACAATATCACTAGTGAGAATCTAATCACAGTTAAGAAACTCATAAACAATTGATAGATTGCATCTATTTCAAAAAAGAAAAAAGAAAAAAAACTTGTTTGAAAAATACAGGTCAACTCGACCTGACTCGCAACCCAACTCGACCCGCGACTCGATTGACTCGTAAACCCGATCGACCCGACCCGCCCGTTTTGCCACGTATGCCCATTAGCCCCTATAAGCCCCATGCTTTGAAACCCACATCAAACTTGACCCATATGGCCAGACTCATGACAATCCCCTAACCAATGGCCCCAGCTACCATTGCAAGTAACCACAAGCCACTCATCTTTTCCCAATTAACCCACCCCCAAAAATAGCAACTCGCACCGTAGTTGCCATTTGACACAGAACTCCACATCCCATAATCAACAGGGGCCTAACTAGCGACAAGTGAGACTTGATTCTATTGAGGCATTGACCAACCTTGATTAACCGACTACTTAAGCTACGATAGCACTTTTGCGAAATGTCTATTATGAATAAATTACTTTGCATTTAAAAAGAATAAATATCACAAAATTATAACAAAACTATTCTCAACATAAAGCATATTTTAAAACTAATCCTATTGAATTTCTTTGTTAAAATGTTTAATATATATTTATAATTATTCATAGAAAATCTTCTTTGTATAATATTTAAAAGGTTATAATAAATTAAAAAAAAATATACGTACATTCTTCCATCTTTACTATTTTCTAATCACACTTTTTGTGTTTTACCATTATTCTAATAGGAATTATTTGATTCAGAATTGTTTTAATCATTACTTTCATCCATTGTTCTCGAAATATTATAATTAGGATTCATAATATTTAATTATAAGGCGAAAATGGCCTAATAGCACTATTTGACAAAATATTTAATAATACACCCCCATTTGCGAAATATTTAGCAATCTACTACTGTTTTAAAACTCAAGTCCATAAAATTCGAATTGAGATCAGGTGCAATACTCTGGATGGCTGAGATTGAAAGTTGAATTTTCAACTTTCAATCTCAACCATTGAATTAAAAAAAAAAAGTTAAAAAAAAGTGTTAAAAGAGTTAAAAAGTTAAAGATAAAAATAGGATGGTAAAAATTGATGTGAGATGAATTAGTGTAATTGCACCCGGTGCAATACCCTAAGTATTACTTCGGATCCAAATCCACAAAACTCAAGTTTCACATGTAACTCGAGTTCACAAAAATTGAGTTCCATAAAAAAATGTGCCACAGTGGTACCTGGTGATCTGGAATTTAGAATTAAAAATGCCACGTGCAATCCGAGTTGTGAAACTCGAGTTCCTAAAGAATTATTACTCTTCCCACATAAAGATCTTAGAACTCCTAGGAACTTTTTATCTCTCTTTCTTTCCTCTTCTCAGTCAAACTCCCTCTCAATTCTCAGAACTCTTCACCAATCTACCAGTGTGGGATGGCCATTTGGCAGATTGTGGTGTTTCAGCGTCTCGTGGTGGCAATGGTTGCTGGGTTTTACGGTGGTGGGTTGTGGTTTGGGTATGCGATTTATGTTGTGGTGGTTGCTAGGCTTGGTTCATGTGTTTGCTTTAAGTTTCGGTGGTTGCTAAGATTTTTTACCAGAATTTTGTTTGAGTTTTGGTTGCTGGGATTTTTTTTTTCTTTAAGTTTTCTTAGCTTTAGATAATACATCAAGAGATAGACTTCCACTTTTTCCAGCAGCTGTAGATGTCCCATCTATATTAGATTTTCTAGGAACCTCATGAGATCTGGTAATAGTAACTCCCTTATTTTCATTTGTGGTAGAAATTGAAGATACCTGTGTAGGAAGGAGATGACAAGGGTCCAAAACACTCAAGCATGCTACTCCAGAGCAGCACCCTGTGTCAAAAAATATACCATAAGTTCATCCACTAGCCCATCAGAGATAAATAATAGAAATGAAAATCAAATTACAAGCATGAAGGAGGTGTGCACCACATTCGGTACATTGTGGGGCTTTTAGTTTTATGAAAAGACCAATATAGCAAATACTAATAAATATTTTAGAACTAGAAAAAAGGTTGCACCTTTTGGCTTTGTGCTTTGACTACACTGGAGTAGAAACAAGGAACTCGATTTCTAGGAACTCGATTATCAGATTACAGGCTTAATTAACTCAAGTTCCACATTTTTAATTCTAAATTCCAGATTACACTCATATTGTGTTGATCCCCAAAAAAAATGACCCCCAATATCTTTCAGATTTTTGTCCCATCAATTTGGGTAATGTGATTTCCCGTATTTATTCAAAAGTTCTTGCTAACTGGCTTAAAATTATTTTATCAAAAATCATATCTGATGCTTAAAGTGCTTTTGTGCCAGATAGACTGGTCACAAATAATACAACTGTAGCTTTTAAGGTGTTGCACAGGATGCGGAATCGTAGAAGGGGAAAAAAGGTCAGATGGCAATGAAGTTAGATATAAGCAAGGCGTATGATAGGGTGGAGTAGGGTTTCCTTGAAAAAATGATGATATAGTTGGGGTTGGATGAAAAATGGGTACATTTGGCAATGGAAATAGTCAATACAGCTTCATACTTAGTCCTAATTAATGGGGAGCCTAGGGGTTTTGTTAATCCATCTAGGGGAATTAAACAGGGTGACCCTTTATCACCTTATTTGTTTCTCGTATGTGCAGAGGGTATGTCAGCCTTGTTGAGAAGAGTGGAAGAAAGGAAGCAACTACAAGGGATCTTATCTTGTAGAAACGGAGTGCGGATTTGTCACTTGCTATTTGCTGATGATAGCTTGCTATTTTGCCAAGCATTAATTGAGAAGTGCTAGCAATTGATAACCATCCTTGAGCAATATGAGAGGGCATCGGGTCAAGCAATAAACAGGGACAAAATGACTCTTTTCTTTAGTAAAAATACAAGGGCAGAAGTGAAGGATATCATCCAAGGAATGTTGGGAGCCCAGGTTATGACTGATTGTGAAAAATACCTTGGTTTACCCATGTTGCCTGGTAAATCCAAGGTAAATACTTTCAGGGGGCTTAAGGAAAAAATCACAAAGCGGGTGATGGGTTGGAAGGAGAAATTTATCTCAAAAGCGGGACGGGAAATACTGAATAAAGCAGTGGTGTAGGTAATCCCTACATATACTATGGGCATCTTTAAACTCCCAAAATCCTTGTGTGATGATATTAATTCAACTCTTGTAAAATACTGGTGGGGGCGGACAAAGGATGAAAATAAAATTCATTGGATCAATTAGAATAAACTTTGCAAGTCAAAGAACAATGGTGGGATGGGTTTTAGAGATATTCATGCTTTCAATTTAGCTATGCTAGCTAAACAAGCTTGGAGATTGATAAAACACACTCATTCACTATTTTATAAAGTGTACAAAGCCGATACTTCCCAAATTGCTCCTTCATCGAGGCAGAACTTGGGACCAATCCATCGTATGTATGGCGAAGTCTACTCATAGCTAGAGAAATTATCCGGAAGGGTACTAGATTGCAGGTGGGGGATGGGCGTCATATTCAGGTTACCACCCATAAATGGTTAACCCATGCTCCCATTTTCCTAGGCTCACCTCCTAATCCACTATTTGTTAGTGACCTCATTGATGAAGACACTAGGCAGTGGGACCGTGGAAAGATTCAAGCTCTGTTTGCTCCATCAACCCAACAAGAGATCCTTGCCATACCTCTGAACAATCTGAATTCCAGTGATGAATTAGTGTGGAAGGAAAATAGCACCCAAAATTTTAAAGTGAAGACAACCTACAAAATTGCTCTTGGCCTTAAAAATCAATCCCCAAGGTGAACACTCACAAGCACGGCAAAATGGCAGAATATGGAAGGTGTGGAAACTAAATGTGCCCCTAAGGTTCGGTCCCTTTTGTGGAGAGCCTGTTCAAATATTTTGCCCACAAAAGACAATTTGCAACATCGTAAGGTGAGGGTCGACGATAGATGCGAATTTTGCTCCCAACATGTTGAGACCACTTGTCATGTGCTTTGGGAATGCCCTTTTGCTAGATACGTCTGGTTATTGGCAAGTAGATGAATTCAGAACTGCTCGAATAGTGCATCAGATTTCTTTGAGTTGTTCAGGACCATGACAACTAGGCTGAACCAACAGGAACTTGAGTTGTGGATGGTTATCATATGGGCTCTCTGGAATGCACGAAACAAATATCACTTTGAAAAGACTCAACTTCAGCCACATCACATCTATGAGGGTGCTTCGGGTCTCTTAACTAATTACCAGCACCTCATGACAGCACAAACAACTTGACCATCCTCTGTTTCTCTGTCGTATCCCACTGCTGCATATTTTTCTCATTTCGTGGCCCTTGCCCTGTTGAATACAGACCTATGTTTTACTCTCTGGGTGTCCACTGTTCCACTTTGTAACTCAGCTTGTAGTATTTCTGCTATCTTAATAAAGCTTTCTATCTTTGATCTAAAAAAAAAAAAGAAAAAAAAATTCTAAATTCCAGATCACCAGATCACTGGTGCCATCATGGCATATTGAATGTTCAATTATTGTATAAAACACCTTGAACGTTTAGACCCCCAATTCACAAATTATCAATTCAAACTTATTATCAAACAATATATGTGCGGAACATGACCATAAGCTAAAACAGAATTCATAAAACAATCTAAACCAAATAAAATCACAACCATAGCAAAAATTAAATGACAAAGATTAAGGGAAGAGAGATGCAAACAGAAGGACAACACAACGACGTGTTATCGAAGAGGAAACCAAAGTCCTCAGCGTAAAACCTCTCCGCCGCCCTCCAAGCGGTCAATAATTCACTAAAGAATGAAGTTGGGATACATGAACAGCAGAAGACCCTTCAAGCCTAATCTACCCAGTGTACCTAAACCCTCCAAGCTTCTTGCTCCAATGAGGTTATGCCGAACCTTTGTCTTCTTTAGCTTACCGGATTCCACTATAACCCATAGCATCAACCAATATCAATTGGTCACTTCCTAACTGCTTTCCAAGCACCAAATAGCCTCCTTACAGATATGGGTATGGTGAGAAAAGGTTTTGGCTAATGTACCTCTCAAGGATTTAACAATGAAGAGGGTGCGAGTAAAGGAATTTAGAGAATCAAAGGATGAAGATTGTGGATGAGTCAATCTTATTTTTCTCTAGGGTTTCTCTCTCAAAATTCTCTCTGAAAACTCTCTACATTTCGTGGGTATAAGGGGTATTTATAATGGTGTGTGTTTGGAATGTGAAAAGTTAGTTTTTCCCAAACAGAGTGGACTGGCAACTTGGCTTCACGACTTGACTAAGTCGGGAGTCCAAGCCGCGAGTTAACCGAATGGCTAGACTAGACTTTTTGTCCTGTAGTGCTTCAGCTAGCGTGACTGTTCAGCTCCTCTACATGCTTCACTCGTGTACTTCCTTTGGCGACTTGCAAGCCACGAGATCCAGTTGCGAGTCCCTTGCTGAGTGCACAATCTTGAGTTTTTCTTCACACTCTCTCACACACTACCCTTACATGATTCCCACCTAAATACAAGGTTTCTAAATGCTGAATTACAAACAAATTTGGCACGGAATAAAACAAACAAGATGGTTGATTAAATTCAACCTTACACATATTTTTATGAATCTTGATTTCTGTGAACTCGAGTTACATGTAAAACTTGAGTATTATGGATTTGAATTTTATAACCGTGATAGTTTGTTAAATATTTTACAAATAGTAACATATTGAGAGAGTTTGGATTCGGATTATCTCAAGTTGCGTTTCTAATGTTGCGTTTTCTCTTTTTTTTTTTTTTTTTTGGTTCAGCCTACAATGGTTGACCGGTCTTCTGTGAACAGTGTTCTTGTGCACTGTTTATAGGTCCCACAAACTACATTTTTTATCAACTTTTTCATTAAAAATGGGTCCCACAATACTATTCACACATTTAAAAATTATTTTGCTACAGTGTTTTCAGTTTTCAGTTTTCAGTTTCAACAAAATAAGTTCAATCCAAACAGACCCATTATTAAATATTTTATCAAACGGTGCTATTGGACATTTTTGCCTAATTATAGAGCAAAGTATTTAATGTCATTGGCGGAGCCAGGGGCTGAGTGGGATAGTTGCTCCCCTAGACTTCTTTAAGGAAAAAAAAAAAAAAGGAAAAAGAAGGGCATTTCTATTATGTTTACTATGTAACATGACCCCATACTATAATATGCTTTGCATATGGAAAAGAAAAAAAAAGACAAGTCCCACTTACCATTTAAAGCAACCAATCACTGACAAGTGACAAACAACGCGTTTCTCAAAAATAAAAAATAATATAAAATAAAAAAGTGACAAACAACGTATAGAAAAAACCAAAAAGTATATTTATTTGAGATGAGAGTTTTTTTACTTATGCACAAATTATCACATCATTTTCATAATAGTAGAGACTTTAGTCTCCTATAGGTCAAAATAAAATAAAATAATGAAATATTAGAATAGGAACTGCTACAAACTAAAGACAAGAATTCTGTGACATTTTGTTGTCCATAAATTTTCTTTTTAAAGAGTAACAAACCAGTTTACTACTAAAATAACAAGGAAAATACCCAAAACACCAATCTCTCAATTTTTTTTTTTTTAAACCTAACTCTTTCTCAATTTTCACTTTTACCACTACTCAACATTCACGTCACTTTTTTGAGTTCTTCTTCCTTTTCCTTTTTCTCATAGGAATCTATCCCACATTTTATAATAGGAAATAATAATAAGAAATACTTAATGTCTTTGTAATGTATTATACATCAATTCACATTCTTTAGGATTTAATTCAATTAAAAAGTTCCTAGTGGGGTCTATAAGGTCATGAAAACTTTTTTGATTTATTTATCAATTTACATATAATGGGTTTGCCTAGACCGATACATGATTTTCTTTTAGTCTTTTTTGGGTCAAGTCTTATATTAGGAGGTATGAGAGTAGTATTACTTACCAGCACAATTTATTCTGCCATTTCGGTGGGACTAATTCTTGTTTGCATATCCTTATCTATATTCTATCAAATTCCCCCCTAAAGCCTCCATTATTTTTTCTATTTGTTCATCCATCTCTTGACTATATCACAATTTTAAAGTGTAGGTTTTATTGTAAACCCCCCCCCCCCCCCACTTCTTTTTCTCATTTAAGCACTTAAAAAAATAGATAAACAAATGTTGAATTCTATATATTTTTAAAAAGCCATCAATATAGTGAAACTATACAACTTTGCTTATTTTTAGATCGATTTGCTTTCTCAATTTATTTTGATCAACAAATTAGATGTTTAAATTTTAAGTATTTAGACAATTTCTTACTTTGATTGTTAGTAACTATGAATTGGTTATTTGTATTTCTTTATTTTAGAAAGTACATTTGGTGAACTTGTGGATCTTCTTAATTCTAAAAGAGTTTGCCCTCTTGAGGTTGTATGGATACTTGAAGATATTAATTTAACTTGTGAAGGTTTTAATTCTTTTTCTTTTGTTAGTGTGCCTTTGAAATGTAATAGAGCTGCTCTAGCTCTTGCTATGTTGCCAAAGAGAAAGGAGAAACCTATTCTTGGTTTGAAAAATGCCCATCTTTTCTCTTCCCAATTGTACACTGTGATATTTAATCAATAAAATCTACTATCGATTCCAAAAAAAATATGATATGAAATATATATTTGTAGTTAACTAAACTAAGTGTGAAAAAATAAATTATAGTTTACTTTTATATTAGATTTTGAATGAGTATTAGAATTGTTTACTTCATTATCTTTTTAAAGATAATTTAAGAAATTGATTTTCTATTTGAGGTAGGATCAAGTTACATCTAGTTTAACATTAACTAATGTTACACCATTTAATAACTTTTTATTGGGTTAATATTTTAGGGTTATAATAAATTACAAGGACATTAAGTATTTATTATTATTATTTTCTATAAAATGTGGGATAGATTGCTACGAGAAAAAGAAAAACTTTTGGGATCGTAAGGGAAAAGAACTCAAAAAAGAGCCATAAATGCTAAATAGTGGTGAAAAGTGAAAATTGAGATAAAGTTAGCTTTAAAAAAAAATTGAGTGATTGGTGTGCTAGGAGTCTTTTCCTTGTTATTTTAGCGGTAAATTGGTTTGTTACTCTTTAGAAAGAAAATTTAGGGATACAATAAAATGTCACAATATTTTCATAAAATTTTTATCTTTAGTTTGTGACAGGTCCTATTCTAATATGTTATTATTTTATTTAATTTTATTTTGACCAATAGAAGACCGAAGTCTCTTGTTATGAAAATGTTGTGATAATTTGTTGTGTACATAAAACAACTCTCACCTGAATTTGCAACTTATTTGGTGGCATCCATCAGAGAGTGTGCAACTATAGCCCATCCCAACAGGTAGGTATATGGATCCATTAAGAGCCTTAAGTTCAACCTCCAACAATCTGCAACTTAGCTGGTAGCATCCATTAGGAATGCGTGCAGATACACCCCATCCCAACAGGTAGGGATATGGATCCATTAAGAGCCTAAAGCTCAACCTCACCAAATTTTGCAACTTAGCACTGTCTCACACTATAGGGATGGACTCATCACTAATCTCCTTACCGAGATAGTGGAAAACACATAACAAATGACAGTGCCCACATAGACTACTAATGACCTCTACCTATTTAATTTCTTACGTGGAATCACCCATTATAGAGGTTGGGCGTTGGCCACAGTGTCACAACTTGGTTATCAGTCCAATCCCCTTAGATGTCTCACTCACCAGCCTTCTTGCTAGTGGTTTGGCTAAAGGATTGGCCAAGTTCCTTACAGACCTCACAAAGTCTAAGAACATAATACCATTATCAATAAGCTGCCTAAGAACATTGTGCCTTAATTGGATATGTTGACTTTTCCCATTATAAATTCTACCCTTAGCATGTGCTATGACAGCCTAGCAATCACAATGATTGCAAACAGAGGTAATAGAGTTAATAAATAGAAGCATATCAATAAATAGACTCCTAAACCACACTGCTTTGGACCTAGTCTTCTCTAAAGCCCCTAACTCTGCTTCCAAGGTGGATCTCACTATGCAATTCTACTTGGATGACTTCGAAGAGACAACCCCTCCAACTAGTGTGAACAAATCTCCACCAGTGGGTTTTACCTCATCTATATCAAAGATCCAATTAGCATCAAAATATCTTTCTAAAATAGGATAACTACAATATGACAAACCAAAATCAAAAGTCCCTTTTAAATATCCCAATAATATAGATATTGCATCCTAATGCTCAACACTAGGATTATGAGTGTATCTACTCAATCTACCAACATCATATGCAATATCAAGATGACTACAATGTGTCAACAATAATAAATTTACCAATAATTTGTGCATATTTATCTTGTGAAACATCGTCACCACAATTTTTGATCAAGTGCACCTTTAAGTCATACATAAAATATGACTTAAAATACCACTTATTTATGCATATTTGTCAACAATAATGAATTTACCAATAATTTGTGCATATTTACTCTTCTATTTTACATATCACTTTTCAAAATACCACCTATCAGATTATCAATTGTACAATATATTTCTTTAAAATATCAAATTTTCTTGATTTTTTTAATTTTTCTCTTTCTTCATCCTTGAAATATGTAAAGAAAGAATAAAAAACTAAATGCAAAATGAATAGTGTCAGTATAATTTACATGATTGCTATAGCAAACTTGTAAAATTACACAATTATGCACTGACTAATATGAGTCATTTTTAGATAAAACTGAGTAAATTTACACATTTTTATATTATACACCCATTGGTGTAAATGCTCTTAAATGTTTAAATTTTGAGTTTTTTATACTTTAAAATTATGCATAAAAGATGTGCTTATGGATCAAATAGTAAATAACATCTAATTGATAAGAAATTGGCATGGATGTTAAGAGCATTGAGAAAATATAATCCAACAATAGGATTTTCAAAATATTAACCCAATAAAAAGTTATTAGATGGTGTAATATTAGTTAATGTTAAACTAGATGTAACTTGATCCTAACCCAAATAGAAAATTAATTCTTTAAATTATTCTAAAAAAGATAATGAATTAAACAATTCTAATACTCATTCAAAATCTAATATAAATGTAAACTATAATTTATTTTTTCGCACATAGTTTAGTTAACTACAAATATATATTTCATATAATTTTTTTTAGAGAACCAATAGTAGATTTTATTGATTAAATATCACAATGTACAATTGGGAAGAGAAAAGAGGGGCATTCTTCAAACCAAGAATAGGTTTCCCCTTTCTCTTTGGCAACACAAGCAAGAACTAGAGCAGCTCTATTACAAAGGAACACTAACAAAAGAAAAAGAATTAAAACTTTCACAAATTAAATTAATGTCATCAAGTGTCCATGCAACCTCAAGAGGGTAGACTCTATCAGAACTAAGAAGAACCACAAGTTCACCAAATGTACTTTCTAAAATAAAGAAACACAAATAACCAATTCACAATTACTAATAATCAAAGTAAGAAATTATCTAAATACTTAGGGTATGTTTGGTAACTGTTTTTTCTCTTTATTTTCTGTTTCCAAAAACAATTTTCTATTTTTAAGAATAAAAAACTTGTTTGGTAATCCAAAATAGATAGAAAACAAAAATTGTTCTCAAAACTCAATTTGTGAAGGAAACTGAAAACATACAAAAGACTGTTTTCAGTTTCTAATTTTTAAAAGTCAGTGAAAAAACTATTTAATTTAATGAACTTGTCTCATTTAATGAGTTAGCATTAGAGTTCAAATCCTAGTAACAACATATTTTGTTATTTTCTATTTTTTTTTTCAAAAAAAACTATCTTTTTAATTTCAACTAACCAAACATGTTTTTGATTTAAAAAATACAAGAAACTTATTTTTTCTTTATATTCCCCAAAAAAAGTTTTTGAACATAGAAAATAAAAATTGTTACCAAACATAACCTTAAATTTTAGACATCTAATTTGTTGGTCAAAATAAATTGAAAAAAAAAAAATCAATCTAAAAATATGCAAAGTTGTATAGTTCCACTGTATTGATCGCTTTTAAAAAATATATAGAATTCAACATTTGTTTCTCTCTATTTTTCTAAGTTCTTAAATGACGAGGGGGGGGGGGGGTGGTTTACAACAAAACTTACACTTTAAAATTGTGATAAAATCAAGAGATGGATGAACAAATAGAAAAAATAATGGAGGCTTTAGGGTTATAGTACATTACAAGGACATTAAGTATTTATTATTATTATCTCTATATATAAAAAGAGCCAATGGCTCTATCTATAGTCAAGTTTTGGACACTAGCTAATAAAAACGCATTGTTTTAGTACTTTCAAAGAAAGCTTTGGTTTTGTCAAATTTCAATGGAAAAGTGCACCACTTCAATTTGGTGAGTTGACATATTTCTTTATAATTTTTTATTAGTAAAAGAGTTTTTTTTTTGTTTTTTTATTTTGAGAAGTAATTAGTACACCAGTTTGGTTTGATCTACATGTTTTTGTTTTTGCTTTTAATATATATATATATATATATATATTAAATTACCAAAATATTTTCACAATTATTGTTAATTCCTTTCAAAATAAAATATTATACTGGAACTAACTACAACTAAAAATAAATGTATTGTGGAAAAAAAAAAGTGCTACATCCACACAATTTTTCATAATAAATCTTAGTAAATTGTTATTCTAATTTAATCTTAACAATGAAATTATTTTTTTGTCCACCAATAATAGCCTGTAATAACTTACTACTTATGATTTGTGATAAAAATGTTGTGGACATAACATTTCTCTTGTGAAAATGTTAAGACATCTTGTTGTCTTCACAATATTCTTACAACTGCTGAGGTGTCAATTTTTTATAGTTTAAACTAAAATATAACAAAGTTATAAAGGTATTATGAAAATGTTGAGCCATTCTTTTTGTTTTGTAGAAAATTTTTTTATTAGTCAATTTTTATTGAGCCAAAATTCACTGTTTAACTTACAGTTTTCTTAGGTTGAATTTTTGTATTATGTTTTGTATATATTTTTTTCTTTATGTATCATTTTAAGTAAAAACACACAGTTTTACACACACACATACACACCAAAACCAAAAAACAAAAACTTAGGATTAAAACACTTTTCATTTTTTATGTTTGGGGTAGTCCACTTTTGCATAATCTTCCATGGGCCATTATGGGGGATTTCAATAAAGTGATTTCAGAAGAGGAAATCTGGGGGGAACCCCATTAGTCAGAGAAGGGTCAATGCCATTCTTGACTGCATGGATGTGTGTCAGATGATGGACTTGGGTTTTTCTGGTCCTAAGTTTACTTGGTCAAATAAAAGAGAGCTTGGGAATCTGATTCAATGCAGATTGGATAGGTGTTGGGTAAACCCGAACTGGAAGGCTTATTTCACTGAAGCAAATGTCACTCACTTGGCCTGGATTAATTCGGAACATTGCCCTTGGTTACTTAATCTCAACCCAGACATTGGGCCAAATTCGTGCAGACCTTTTAGATTTCAGTCTGTCTGGTTGAGTCACAAAGACTTCTCGACTGTGGTTAGAGATGCTTGGACAGGGTTGGAAGATAACTTGGAGGGTGCTATATCTAGATTCACTACGAGTGCTCAAAAGTGGAACAGAGAAACTTTTGGTATTGTGTTCACGAGGAAAAAGAAGATTTTGAATCGCCTCCTGGGTATTCAAAAAACCCTTGCCTTTAGACCCAGTACCTTCCTCATTAATCTTCAAGAACAAGTTGCTGATGAGTACAACCAAATTTTACAACTTGAAGAGGAAATTTGGGCCATGAAAGCAAGAACCAACTGTGTTATTTTTGGAGAGAGAAACACGACTTTCTTCCATCAATCTATGCTTGCCAGAAGAAGTAGAAATAGAATTTCCAGCATTCAAGATGAAAATGGAAATTGGGTTCACAATCTTGAAGGAATAAAAGAAGTTATCTTATCTTATTTTAAAAAGCTTTATCAGTCTGAACAAAGCTACTGGCCTCTCGAGCATCCTTGGAGTTCTGATTGGTGTGCTTGTCTAAATGTAGAAGAAACTAACTCTATAGATCATATCCCTTCAAATGAGGAAATCTGGAGAGCTTTGAAGTCTATGAAGCCCTACAAGGCCCCTAGTGTCAATGGGCTACATGCGGGTTTCTTTCAGAGATTTTGGCTTTTGGTTAGGGACTTGGACAAAAAAAAAATCAGAGATATCTTTGAGAGACAAGAGATGCCTGCCTTTCTCAATCAAACTCTAATTGTTCTCATCCCCAAGCAATTAGGGCCTGAAGTTGTGGGACACTATAGACCCATCAGCTTATGCAATACAGTATATAAAATTGTCTCAAAAATTCTGGTGCAAACACTTAGACCGCTCTTGCCCTCCCTTGTATTGCCTATGCAAGCCGCCTTCCTTGAGGGGAGAAGAAGTGCAGATAATGTGATTATAGCACAAGAACTCATTTACTCCCTTAAGAGTAGAAAAGGGAAATATGGCTACATGATAATCAACATTGATCTTGAGAAAGCCTATGACTGCCTTGAATGGAGTTTCATTAAGATGGTCCTTGATCATTATGGCCTTCCTAAAAATCTTGTCAAGCTGATAATGAGTTGCGTCAAGTCAACTACCACTTCTATCTTGATTAATGGAAGTAAAATGGACCCTTTTCAGCCCTCACGTGGGATAAGGCAAGGTGACCCTTTATCTCCCTATTTATTTATTTTGTGTATGGAGTTCTTGGGTGCTCAGATTTCGGGCTTGTGTGATCAGAAGAGGTGGGATTCTATTAAGGCATCTAGGAATGGCCCTAGCTTCTCACACATCTTCTTTGCAGATGATTTGTTGCTATTTGCAAAGGCAAATTCCAAGAACTGTGAGGCAATCATGGAAGTGCTTGATAACTTTTGCAACCTTGCTGGGCAAAAAGTCAATAAGTCTAAATCTCGCATTTTGTTCTCCCTGAATGTTACTAAAAGAAGAAGATGGAGGCTGTGTAACAAGATGGGGGTTAGTGAAACCTTGGATTTGGGTAGATACCTTGGTTTCCCTCTCTTACAGCAAGGAATGGTAATGCTTTTAATTTTGTAGCTGAAAAGATTCAGGCTAAACTTGCAAGGTGGAAGTCGAGACTTTTATCAAGAGTCGAGAGGTTGGCGCTCATTAAGTTTGTTGCAGCCCTTATAGCGGACTACTATATGCAATGCCATGCTCTTCCTATCAAAGTATGTAACGCTATTGATAAGAAAATGAGGGATTTTTTGTGGGGTTCCACTGAAGAAAAGAAAAAGATGCACATGGTTAACTGGCATACAGTTACGCAACCTAAGGAGTTGGGAGGGTTGGGGTTATTCCAAACAAGACACAGGAACCAAGCTTTGTTGGAGAAACTGTGCTGGAGATTGGCATCAGAGCATGAGGCCCTTTGGGCTTGGATGCTGACTGCCAAATATTTATCCACTAGAAGACTAACGGAGGAAGGTAGGAAGTTGCCATGCTCAAGAATTTGGGCTGCTTGCAAAGTTGGCAGCCCAGTGTATGTTAGAGGTCTTAAGTGGTCTATTAATGGAAGATCAATTAGCTTCTAGAAGGAATTTTGGCTGCCCTGTGGTCCGCTTCGTAATTTCATTGAAGGACCTCTAACCCGAGATGAAGATCACCTGACTATGCAGCAAGGGGTAAACCCGGGTTTCAATGGAGATGTTTGCAACATTTCTTTTGAGCTGTCGGACCAAATTCTGAGTTTAATCAAGGCTATTCCTTTTGCTCTGAACCAAGATTCCGAAAACTCACTCACCTGGGCTTTTTCAAAGGATGGTTTTTTTTTTTTTTTTTCTCAAATCTGCATATCTTTTAGCAAAGGGTTCAAATCCTTTGAACCTAGGTTCTTCTTCCATGTCATGGATTTGGAAGGTTGATACACACCCAAGGGTCCAATTTTTCATGTGGCTATGCTCGCATAACAGCCTGCCCACTAGAGAAGTCCTGGGTTCAAGAGGTTTAAACCTTAACCCTTTATGTACAATATGCCACCAGGGAATTGAATTGGTGGACCACTTGCTAAGAAGGTGTTTTGTTGCTCAAGACTTATGGCGAAAGCTTAAGGTGCCTCAAGGCCTTTTACACACTTTTGATCAAACTCTTGAGAAGTGGTTGGAGACGAACTGTGCTACTGGGATTGTCTTTGAGCATTTGGGCATATCGTGGAAGATCATATTTCCTATGGGAATCTGGCATTTGTGGTTGGCCCGCAACATGTTTCTTTTCAGGTCAGGTGTTATGGATAACATGATCTATATGAAGTGTATTAAAGAAAGTGCTGAATATTTCTCTATAGGGGCTAAGGTTTGGTGCAACAAAATGAAGAAGGTAGTCTGTGTGGCTTGGGAAAAGCCTCCTTTGGGATGGTGGAAGCTCAACTCAGACGGGTCTGCCTTGGGAAACCTGAGTACGGCAGGGGGAGGGGGTTTAATTCGTGATCATCAAGGAAATTGGGTCAGAGGTTATGCAAGGGCCCACGGAAACACCAGAAGCTCCTTAACTGAGTTATAGGTGTTAGGTTCTAAAGACTTAGGATTTTATGTATTTAGAACTTTAATGTGTATTGTTCGTAAACCATGATCAAAACAAGATGTTTAGTCGTGTTTAGACTTACTCAAAGTTGGTTCATTTATGTAAAGTTGGAATAAACTGATGCAAAAATCATTTATGCTTCTCGGCCTGGTTTGATCGATCGAAACTTAGACTCGATCAATCGAAAATCGGGTCAAATACGTTTTCTGCAGAATTCCAACTTAGCCCTAGTTTTGTTTTAAAACGTTTAGGGTTTTCTAATTTATCCTAGGTATATAAGGCAAACCCTAACCATGTTTTAGTGTTGCTCATATTACTGTTTGTGTAAATCTCTTATGAGATCTGTGAGGAGTTTTCCTTTACACAAGTTTAAGATTATCAAGAAGGAGATTTCTTTAAGAGCTTGATGATCATTCAGTTGCTGCCATAAGAACTTAAAGAAACACAAGCGGGTGTGCTTGTACTTGCTGGAGAATCCAAGAAAGAAGGAGTTTGTGGTTTCGGAGCTTGCATGTGGTCGTGTCAGTAAGTTTCTACTGGTGGGTAGCAATAGGATGTTAGTGGTCTAAGTCCTGTTGAACAACTTCGATTCTTTCATAGTGGATTCAAGTTTACCTTGAGGATAGCTAGGTTAAATCCTCCCCAATTTTTTACCGATTTGGTTTCCTGGGTGATCATATCATTGTGTTATTTATCTTTCCTCTGCTTTGCATGATATGATTGTTTAATTGTAATAATCTAGATTTGTTAATTTGGACTAAGTAACAACTTGGCTAATTACCTAGGTTAATACAATTGTGTTTTTAAGGGGTCTAAAAACTATCAAGTGGTATCAGAGCGGATTGCTCTCTTATTGTTGATCTTTTGATCACTGAGCTGATCCTTGACCCTTGTTGTCATGGAACACAGATAGTCTCTTGTTATTCCTCCTCACTTTGATGGGAATAACTATGCTTATTAGAAAGTAAGGATGAAAGCATTCCTAAAATCAATTGATGAGAGAGTCTGGAACTCTGTCGAATACGGATGGGAGAAGCCCACTACTCCTGTTAGTGAGTGGCAAACTTCTCAAAAAGAAGCAACTGCATTCATTAGCAAAGCTATGAATGCTATCTTTAACGCTGTTTCTATGGAGGAATTTAAGAGAATCTCAAATGTTGAGATTGCTCATACTACTTGGAATATCCTCCAGACTGTGCATAAAGGCACAAAGGCTGTCAAAATCAATAAATTGCAGCAGTTAGCTTCAAAATTTGAAGTATTAGGATGTCTGATGATGAATCTTTTGATGAATTCTATACTAAACTTAATGATATTGTTAATTCTGCTTATAACTTGGGTGATATCTATGATCAACCTAAAATTGTTAGGAAGATTCTTAGATCTTTAACTGAAGATTTTAGACCCAAGGTGACTGCCATTACTGAAAGCAAGGATGTGGACTCCATCCCTGTTGATGAACTTGTAGGATCTCTTCAATTCTATGAGTTGGACCTACCTAAGACTAGCAAATCCAAATCAATGGCTCTTAAGTTAGTTGATGATGTTGATGTTGGTGGATTTGATGATGAGCTCTCTGCTACAGAGATTGCTTACCTTGCAAAGAACTTTAGGAATTTCCTTAGAAACAGCAACAGAAGGGCAAGAGATAAGAACACTGTTGAACCTAGAAACTTTAGGAAGAATGATTCCACTAAGGTTAACAACACTGATAAACCTAGAGAAAAAGTAGGTCAATTTTCAAATAATTCTATGGGTCTTCAGTGTTTTGGATGTCAAGGGTACGGTCACATGAAATCTGAATGTCCTACTTACTTGAAATCTAAGGATAAGGCTATGGCTGTAACCCTTAGTGATGGTGAAGTTTCTGATGATGAGTCTAGTTATGACGAGGATGGAAACTTTATTGCTTTCACTGCTGCTACTATAGTCAATGAAAGCGTATCTATTGAAGAGAACCCTTCTGATGGGGAACTCTCTGAGGACGCAGATCTTCAAGAAACCTACAATAAACTTTGCAAAGTTGCTGCAAAGGATGCTATGAATGTTGAATTAGACTTGAAGAAAATTATATCTCTTGAGCTTGATAAGAAAAATTTGCTTGTTAAATTGTTTGATGCTACTGAACTTTTGAATAATCTGAAGACTGAAAATATGCTTTTAATTGATAAAGTTAAGAATTTGGAACATGAGTTTTCTGTTGCTAAAGAACAATCTAATAGGCCTGCTAGTTCCAAACTTGATCATATACTGAGTATTCAAAAGTCTCCTTTTGACAAAACTGGGTTAGGTTTTGTAGAACCATCAATGTGTCTGCACCCAATTCCACTATCTTTGTTCCTTCATATTCTTATGAACCCCCTGTGAGTGAGGTTGTGAATGAGGTTGTCAAGCCCTTAGAAGTTACACCTCCTAGGAAGATTAGGATTGATCTGAAAAAGTCTAAACCTAAGTAGCCTACCCTTTCTAAGGACAAGTCACATGATAAGCCTGCATGGGTTTGTCATTTTTGTGGAAAGTCTGGACACATTCGTCCAAACTGTTACAAGTTGTAAGCTGCTAAGAGAGCAAACAAACCAAAAGTACCTGTGCCTCAAGCACAAGATCCTATGGTACTCATTGGTGAATTGGTAAAGGCTCTAAACTTTTATTCCAATCGTAGAGTTGGTAATCATTCCCATGTGAATAAGAACTCCAATGCTTGTGGTGCATCTAAAAAGTTTTGGATGCAAAAGGCTCAATCTAATTGAGTCCTTCTGACACAGTCCTTGTGTTTTTGCACTATTTTCTTGATTTTTGAAAACAAGATTGGTCAATTTATTTTCACATAACATGTTTTTTGTACCTTGTTTATCTTTAATGAGCTTATTTATTGTACTTTACTAGTTGAAGTTTTATAGTGCATGTTGTGTGGGAAAGATGTTTATGGTTTTGATCACTTTTTCTTGATCTTGAAGTCACATGTCTTTGACTGTCAGACTTGAACCTTTAGAAAAAGGCATAAATAACCATCTCACCATTGTTCACTAGCCAATCATGAACATCTTAGTGCATATAGTAAGATTTTGTACTCAAGAAAGTGTAGCACATGTACAAAAAGAACATAAGGTGTAGCCTCAGTTTAAATTCTAAAATTGGTGTGTACATTATTGGACTTAATGTTAAATCAATCAAATAAAATTGGTGTGTACATTATTGGACTTTATGTTAAATCAATCAAATAAAATTGGAGTGAACATTATCTCGGTTGTTTTAATAAGTTTCTGAATAATTAAAATTTGTGTGTACAATATGAGGCAAAATCAAGAAACTTACATGATTGCAAACTTATGATTTAGGAGATGTGGGAGTTATATGATGTAACTCTTTTGGTGATAGTCTCTTTCAAATCCTTGTGATGAATTTTGTAGACTTTGTTTTTAATTACTATACACATATCACCTCACATGTAACTCAAGTTTTTGCTAGTTGTACACACTATACAAGTTACTCTTTGCTAAACATTGTACATGTTACTGTGTGTGTCTTTGCTCTGACCAACCAAGTTTGCAAATACTTTGAGTTTTATGCAAAACTGATTTGATGCTTGAAAATTTATGAAGAATGTAAGAAATTTTAACTTTGGGAAAATCGGGCTTAAAACTTTGTTTTTGAAATACATTGCATCACATACTCATGTATTTTGTTCATCTATTTCAATGCTTTGAGGTGTTTTTAAAATGTGTCTTTGTTATTTTCAAAACTGTTTTTTCTCAAAAATTTTGTAAGCCTCTATCTAATTCGATTGATCCAATCTGTTTTTTGATCAATCGAAAATGTTTTAAAAAGTCTTAAGGAAGCCTCTGTCTGCTTCGATTGATCCAATTTGTTTTTCGATCAATCGAAATTGTTTTAAAATTTTAAACAAAGCCTCTATTTGTTTCGATCAATCAAAATTGATTTTCGATCAATTGAAAGTCGTGAATCAAGTTTTTTTAAAAAGACAGATTTGACTTGTTCAAACCATTTTTTCAAAAACTTTTCAAACTTTTCTCTCTCTCTCTCTCTCTCCAAATTGGACAAAGCTCACCTACCAATTTTTTATAGTTTTCCTCCAAATTTCTTGCAAGGTTTCTCTCTCCATAAGCCAGTATGTCCATATTACCCTTCCTTTTGCTTTGTTTTTCATGATTTCATGCATTATTTCATGGTTTTTGGGTAAATTTTCGGACTATGCATAATTTGGGATTTTTTATTCATCAAGCCTTATCTTGTGAATTTGATCAATGGGTTTTGTTGCTACATTGATATATTCATGATCTATGATGGTTAATTTGATTAATTTGAGGTTTTGTAAAAATTAAAAATTATGGGGCTTGTATTGAACCCGAATTGGGGATTTTGTTCAAATTGGTTTCAATTGATGAAATTGGCTTGTTGAATTGATGTAATTGATCATTATTTTATGTAATCTATCTTGTGTGATGATCAATTGGTCAATTTTCTACAAATTGAACAAGTGGTTTTTCAAATTTTTGGTTTTTTTTTAGAAACTCTATGCTCAAGCCAATTTTGTGAACTTGAACTTAATTTGAACTTAATTTCATTGCATTAAGGCATGCATCATGACATCTAATCTGTTCATGCATCATATAGATTTTTGTTCTATATTTTTTTGTGCTAACTTGCAGTCTACCCTTGGTTTTTGTTTTTTTTTCTTTTGCTTTGTGTCTTTGTCCTTATTCTAGCACCATGCCTAGGAAGACTAGAGCCTATAGGACCCCCTCCACTTCCTCTGAGTCTCTCTCTAGGAGTGAGGTGTTTAGGAATGACAAAAGCAGAGAGGTTTATGAGAAACTGAACTGTAAGTGTAAGATTTGGGCTGAGCGTTCTGTTGTATTAGATGAGGTTGATCCGGCCATTAGGGCAAACCTTGAGACTAGAAGTTGGTTGTCCCTGTTAGAGATAGATCATCCACCCCCGACTGCCTTGATTAGAGAGTTCTTCTCGAATCTCTCTTGCCACGTCTATGATTCCAACACCCTTGTTAGGAGTTGGATATGAGGTGTTGAGTTCACCATTACTCCTTGGGTAGTGGCTAATGCTTTTGGGGTTCCGGTCGTTAGGGAGTCTGTCTATCCTTATAAGGAGTCTCCACCCATAGATGACGTTATGTCATACATCACTAGGTCTTCTATCCAGTGGGGTTCTGATCCTCGGATCACGTCTGTTGAGCTTACTGAGATTGCCTACCTTTTCTTTAGGATAGCATGTCATTCTTTGTGGCCTATTTCTCATCTTCACACCATCCCTCTTGAGCGATGTGTGTTTTTGTTCGCTTTTGTTTCTGGTGTGTCTATCAGCTTTCCTCATCTGTTTCTTCGTTCTTTGAACGAAGTTCATAGGAGTTCTGCCGTAGCGCATGCTCTTATTCATCCTATTTTCATTCATAGGATTTTGTTGTTTCTTGGTCTAGTTGATTTCCCTTCCGATGAGCCCGTTCATGTCATAGCTCCCATAGGTGCCACCTTCCTTAGGCAGAGGGCTGCTCACTTGAGAGTTGGTCCTGCGCGTCCTAAAGGTATGTCATCTGGTGTTGTTCCTCCTCCTCCCTCTTCTGCAGGTGCTGATACGGCTGAGGCGTTTGGTGCTGCTGCTGCTGATGCTGATGTTCCTCCACCGATTATTTCGGATGATTCAGACATTCAACGTACATTAGATCATGTCTTGACCATTCAGGCGGCTCATAGACAGATTTTGGTGGATGTGCTCAATGAGATCCGTGCTTTGCGCATAGAGTTGGCACAGTTTTGACGATCTTCACTGCCACCTCCTTTTAATGATGGATTTTGATTGCCCTTTGGCATTCCGTCACAAAAAGGGGGAGTACATATTTGAGCTTGTAGAGTTTTTGTTTTCAGGGGGAGAGCATTTTTGGTTGGTTGGAGCTTGTGGAGTTTAGATTGTATCTAGGTGCTTCACATTGTATTTTACCTTTTTAGCTCTTGCCATACTTTTTGTTGGGCTATTCATGTTAGGGGGAGATACTTTTATTGCTTTATATTGTTTCTTGTTTCGACTGCTTATTGATTTATATTTATGAGTTTTTCATTGATATATGTCTTTATTGTGTGTTGTTTGAAATCAAGAAATTATTTTGTTTACTTGTATTTTCCACACATGTGGTTATGCATTTTGTTTAGTGTTTCAGGAAATATACAGGTTGATTCAATTAAGCTGCTGTCTACACTTGCAACTGATGGATAGTAGTTAGGATTGAATTTGTTTTTATGAGCATTATTTTTGTAAAGGGCTTTTCTTTGTAAACTTTGAGCTTTTAGTTGTGTTTTGTCACGGATTGCCAAATGGGGAGTTTGTTAGGTTCTAAAGACTTAGGATTTTATGTATTTAGAACTCTAATGTGTATTGTTGGCAAACTATAATCAAAACAAGATGTTTAGTCGTGTTTAGACTTACTCAAAGTTGGTTCATTTATGTAAAGTTGGAATAAACTGATGCATAAATCATTTATGCTTCTCGGCCTGGTTCGATCGATCGAAGCTTAGGCTCGATCAATCGAAAATCAGGTCAGATGCATTTTCTGCAGAATTCCAACTCAGCCCTAATTTTGTTTTAAAGCATTTAGGGTTTTCTAATTTGCCCTAGGTATATAAGGCAAACCCTAGCCACGTTTTAGTGTTACTTATATTGCTGTTTGTGTAAATCTCTTATGAGATCTATGAGGAGCTTTCCTTTACACAAGCTTAGGATTATCAAGAAGGAGATTTCTTCAAGTGCTTGATGATCATTCAGTTGCTGCTATAAGAACTTAAAGAAACACAAGCAGGTGTGCTTGTACTTGCTAGAGAATCCAAGAAAGAAGGAGTCCGTGGTTTCGTAGCTTGCACGTGGTCGTGTCAGTGAGTTTCTATTGGTGGGTAGCAATAGGATGTTAGTGGTCTAAGTCCCGTTGAACAACTTCAATTCTTTCATAGTGGATTAAGGTTTACCTTGAGGATAGCTAGGTTAAATTCTCCCCAGGTTTTTATTGGTTTGGTTTCCTGGGTGATCATATCATTGTGTTATTTATCTTTCTGCTACTTTGCATGATATGATTGTTTGATTGTGATAACCTAGATTTGTTAATTTGGACTAAGTAACAACTTGGCTAATTACCTAGGTTAATCCAATTATGTTTTTAAGGGGTCTAAAAACTATCAATCAGCTCTCCAAGACGGCCTTGAAATCACCAAAGAGCTTGGGCTTGACAACCTTTGTTGAGATGGATGCCTCGAGCATTGTCATGCTTATGAATAATAATAAGGCTAATCTTTTAATGGAACCTTTACTCTCTGATTGCAGGAGACTGTTAGTTGCTATTCCCAACAAGAGGGTTGTTCACACATTTCGCGAAGCTAATCAATGCGCGAACACGCTGGCAAGATTTGGGGGAAGCTCCATTTCTAATTTTGTTGTTTTTTTGTGCCCACCACTTGTGGTGGCTGACCTCCTTTTTGCTAATAAGGAGGCTTCTTCTTTGTAATAGACTTGTTCCTGCTTAGTTTTAATGTTATGATCTTAATTTACCAATAAATAAATAAATAAATAAAACCTAATGAAAGCTTATGATTCTTAAAATATTTAATTGTGTAATATCTAAAAAAATACTCCAACTAAATTTTGGGGTGTCTGGTTTGTGTTTTCAAACAACAATTTTCAGTTTTTAAACAACATTACACGTATTTTCACATACTTTTTCACCCACACGTATTTTCACAAATGTTTTCAAACAACAATTTTCAGTTTTTAAACACATGTACCAAATGGGCCAAAATTTATAACTCAAGATTTATATGGTTTATTTTTTTTTAAAAAAAATCTTTTATCATAGGGATTGTGGCCAGATAATTGATTTGAGGTGTGATGGCTGGAATGGTAATATAAGGTATTTTATTTGTTAATTAGAGAACATCGTTTTTCTAGATTTAAATCTTCGAAACTTATAATTTATTTAATGGAAAATTCGATGACACATGCCTTTTGTTAACTTTTCTTTTTCTTGCCTAAAATGGGTGTTCATTAAAAACTAATTAAGCTAAAGATTACACCTAGACTCATGTAGAATGATAAAGAAGAAAGTATGAATGACAAAATTTTGATTGTGTATGGTTGAAGGTATTTGATGAAGAGTTTCAATTGTAACATATAACATCATACATTACGAAAATTTAAATATTGTGACAAGATTTTAGCAAAACTTAGTTAATTATTGTTGGAAGATGATGATATTCGTTATCATTCTTAAAAGTTTTTATTGAGTGGATATTGCCATTAGCAAATAGACATCGAAATTTTTATACGAATAAGATTAACTTTGTATGACATACATTTTTTATGTATATAATTTCATATTTCAAATAAAAATTCAATCTTAGTTTTCTCACTCAAGAGGTAGCACGTGCCTTGCATGTGCCACCCACACTAGTATCTATATATAAAAAGCGTGAATGCAAAACAATAATGTTGTACAGTACTTTAGTTTGTTCAACCTGTGCGCACTTTTCATCAAGCCTTTTTTTTTTCTTTTTTTTTTTTCCTTCGTCTTTAAATATTTATTATTTATATGTGCATATGCAATTACACCGACTTAACAAATTCTTATAATATTTTCACAATTATTTGACAATTTGCACTGTTCATTGTCCTTTTCTTTTCTTTTTTTTCACAGTACACCGGTTTTGCTTGTGCTCTTTTTATCTTTTCTTTTAAATATTTATATGTGTATATACAATTACATTGACACAGCACATTCTTACAAATGCGCAAACAGGAATGTTGTATAGTGCTTTGGTTTGTTTAACCTGTGCGCACTGTTCATCATGCTTTTTTTTTTCTTTGCCGGTGTTGTTTGTGCTTTTTTGTCTTTTCCTTTAAATATTTATTATTTATATGTGCATATACAGTTATACCGACTTAACAAATTCTTATAATATTTTCACAATTATTTGACAATTTGCACTGTTCATTGGCCTCTTTTTTTTCTTTTTCTTTTTTCCACAGTACACCAGTTTTGCTTGTGCTCTTTTTGTCTTTTCTTTTAAATATTTTTATGTGCATATATAGTTACACTGACACAACACAACACATTCTTACAATATTTTCACAATTATTGAGGTATCAATTTTTTAAAGGTCAAAATAAAATAATAAAATAAGAAACTGAGAATTACTACCATCTAAAACTCAAAAAACGTGAAGCAAATTTTTGGGATGTTAAAATTTAGTGGGAGTATTTTAGACATTACAAAATAAATATTTTAAGAATCATAAGCTTTCATTAGGGTTTAATTGAGAGAATAACAATATGACATATTTTCTATTTTCCAAGATATTAAAGGAAAAATTGCTTGATTTTAAAGTTTAAGGAGTAATGTTATGTCCACAACATTTTCATAATAATTTCACAACAAATTTTATGTGGCAAGGTATTTTTGATGGATAAAAAAGTGATATTAGTAGTGGGCTCAGTTTAAAACCAATAATAACTTGTCATATAGAATTTGTTCTAAAAATAAAATAAAATATTTATTCGGATCCTAAAAATGAAGGTATTGTGAAAAATGTTGTGATATTTTGTTGTATTCTTAGACTTCTTTTTGAGTATAGTCAAATTGGGTGAGCCAAATATCACAGTTTCACACAATTTTCTTGTGCTATGCATTATTTTAAAACTATTAATAATTTTTCACCGAAGATTTGTTATAAAAATGCTGTGGACGTAAAAAATTAAATAATAATATCAAACTGAGATCTACCACAATTGGAAATAAAAAATATTGCGAAAATGTTGTGACATTTTGTTGTGTTCCTAAGATTCTTTTTTGTGTGACATTTTGTTGTGTTCATAGGCTTCTTTTTTGTGTGACAGTTTGTTGTATTCCTAGTCTTCTTTTTTTGTTTAGTCAAATTTGGTGAACCAAAATTCTTTTTTTTAGGAACAATTTTCTTCAATTGGCCTTTTATTTTATTTTATTTTATTTTTAAAATACACGGTTAAAAGTGGTTAACCAAATTTAAAATCAGTAATAATTTATCACCTATGATTTATTATGAATATGTTGTTGATATAGCATTACTCTAAAATAAAATATCATCCCAAAACCCACCATAGCTAAAAATAAAGGTATTTTAAAAATATCGTGACATTTTGTTGTATTCTTAGACTTTTTTTTAGTTTAGTCAATTTGTTGAACCAAAATTCATTGTTTTATGCATAGTTTTTTAGGTTGATTTTTTTTAACACATTGTTTCAAGTTAAAAAAAAAAAAAAAAAAAAAAAAAACCTCATTGTTTTACACACACACACACACACAAATTGACGAAGTAGCACTTTCCTCCTTTATGTTTGAGATAGTTTCATATTCCCCCCAAACTAAAGTTGAATTATCTCTTTCTTTATATTTTGTAAATGAGCATATACTCCTATTGTTACTCTCTTAGTTAAACCCTAACAAAATCTTATAATTCCTAAAATATTCTTTTGTACAATATTTAAAATACTCATACTAAATTTTAATTTCCAAAAAATTTCTTCGTGTATTTTGAATATTATGTGGTAGACTGGTAGTCATACTTAAAAAGTTAGAATGACGATATATGGTATTCTATTTGTTACTTAGAGAATACTAATTTATTAGGTTTAAATCTTCTAGACTTATAATTTTATCTAATAGAAACTTTGATGACGGATGTCTTTTGTTATTTTGTTCTTTTTTAAATTTCTTTTTCTACTTAAAAGGGTGTTCATTAAAAATAAGTAAGCGAAACATCATAGTTAGACTCATAAAATAAGATGATAAAGAATGAAGTATGAATAACAAAATCTTCATTGTAGATAGTTACAAGTATTTAATTTGATGAAAATCTTCAAAAAAAATTGTAGCATATATCATCATTCATTGTGAAAATTTAAATATTGTGGAAAGATGATGACATTCATTATCATTCTTTGTAGTATTTTTGGTGAGTAGATATTACATTTAGTAAATATGTCATAGTAAATAGATATTCAAATAGCTATTTTAAATTTAAGTATATGATTTCATATTTCTTCAACTGCAAAAAAATCTATACTAATTTTCTCACTAAAG
Source organism: Quercus lobata (assembly GCF_001633185.2). Taxonomy (NCBI): domain Eukaryota; kingdom Viridiplantae; phylum Streptophyta; class Magnoliopsida; order Fagales; family Fagaceae; genus Quercus; species Quercus lobata. Next base: position 55,235,176 of record NC_044905.1, on the reverse strand, counting down.
GGGTAGCACGTGCCTTGCACGTGCAACCCACACTAGTATATAAAAAGAGCCAATTTCTCTACCAACAGTCATTTTTGGTTTAGTTAAGTTTTTGGACACTAGCTACTAAAAAATGCTCCGTTTAGTACTTTCAGAAGCTTTAGTTTGGTCAATGGAAAAACACACCACTTCAATGAGCTGGCATATTTCTTTCTATTTTTTTATTAGTACACCAGCTTGGTTTGAGCTACACATTTGTGTTTTTGTTTCTCTTTTTTAGTATATATATTATATGTGTATTTTGGTTTAAGAGTTGTTATTATGATACAAAAAATTGTCACAATATTTTCACAATTGTTGAAGTATTAGTTCCTTATATCTATATATAAAAAAAGTGAGTGCAAAAAGGTACAATAGTTTCACTACAGTATCTTTACTTAAATTGTTCAATTTGCACTATTTCATTGGTGGGTTTTTTTTTTGGTGAATGTGGTACAACTACAGTAGGTTTGCTACATTATTTTTAGTTTGTCCAATTCGCACTGTTTCATAGTAAATAAAATATTAACACAACAAATTGGCAGAATATTTTCACAATTGTTGAGGTGATAGTTCCTTATAGGTAAAAATAAAAAAATAAAATATACATACTGGAACCAATCATAACTAAAGATAAAAGTATTGTGAAAATGTTAAGACATCTTATTGTCGTTACAATATTTTCAAAACTGTAGAGGTGTCAATTCTTTACAAGTAAAAAAAAAAAAAAATATATATATATATATATATAATAAAATTGTAAAGGTATTATGGAAATGTTGTGCCATTTTGTTATGTTTTTAGAAATTTTTTGTTGGTTTAGTCAACTTTGTTGAGCCAAAACTCACTGTTTCATATACAGTTTTCTTGGGTTGACTTTTTGAATTTTTTTTATGCACCATTTTAAGTAAAAACACATATGTTTACACACAAAAACAAAAACTTAAGATAAAAACATTTTTCATCCTTTATGTTTGGGGTAGTTCATAATTTCTCCTTAAACTTTAAAATCAAGCAATTTTTCCATTAATATTTTGGAAAAAAGCAAATATGCATATTGTTATTCTCTCAGTTAAACCCTAGTGAAAGTTTATGATTCTTAAAATATTTTATTATATAATGTCTAAAATACTCCCACTAAATTTTAACATCCCAAAAATTTTCTTCATGTATTTTAAGTTTTAGATCATAGTAATTCTTGTAAAGTTGGAAAGATGATATAAGATGTTTTATTTATTATTCTAAAGAACATTGATTTTTAAGGTTTAAATTTTCGAAACTTATAATTTACCTAATGGAAAATTCGATGACACATGCTTTTTGTTATCTTTTTTATTTTTTCCCCTTAGCAAAACTCAATTGCTTATTGTTGGAAGATGATAATATTTGTTATCATTCTTAGAAGTTTTTAGTAAGTGGATATATTGCCTTTAGCAAATAGATACTAAAAAACTATTATAGTAAAATAGATATTTATATTTTAAATAGCTACCCTAATTTCGTGTATGATCAAAATTCTTATATGAATGAGTTTGACTTTTTATGACATAATTATCAAAATTCTTAAAATTAATATCTTTTTTAATTAATTTAATCTCTATGTACTTTAAAAATCAAATGATTTATATTTTTGTTTTGTGATATGAATAAAATCTAAAATTGACCTTATTCACTACTTCTTCTTTTTCACGGCAAGCATTTGTCGTGCACGTGCTGCCCTAACTAGTTTTCTATAAATTGTGGGATAGATTGCTGTGAGAAAAGGGAAAGGGGAGAAGAACTCAAAATAGTAACGTCAATACTGAATAGTGGTGGAAAGTGAAAATTGAGGTAGAGTTAGGTTTTAAATTATTATTTTTTTTTTTTGAGAGATTGGTATTTCTTGGAGTCCTTTTCTTGTTATTTCAGTAGTAAACTTGTTTGTTATTTTTTAGAGAGAAAATTTAGAGACACAATAAAATATCACAATATTTTCATAAAATTATTATCTTTATTTTGTGAGAGGTCCTATTCTAATATTTTGTTAGTTTATTTAATTTTATTTTGACCAATAGGAGATTGAAGTCTCTATTGTTACGAAAATGTTGTGATAATCTGTTATCTATATATATATAAAACCGAAGCCTCTGAAGATTTCACAATTTTCCACGTCATCATTATTTTTAAAACATCAGCATTATAAAACAAAAATTCTGATTTTAATAACTATTTCTCACTATTTCTCCCCGATACTCCTTCTCCTTCCTTATAAAAATCCGATCAACTCTTTCTCCTCCCATCTTCCTCTGTATCACAAGCTTAACACAATCCAAAACCAAACCAAAATAGTAAACATGAGTACAAACCCAAACCAAAAGTTTCTCCAAAAAAAAAAAAAAAAAAAAAAAAACCAAAATAATCCCATCTCCCTCTTTGTCATCTTCCTCCTTATTCCATAAATTTCTTCAAACATAGTACATGATCAATGTTTTAAATACCATTCTGTTCCAGTTAGAATTTTTCGTTCCAGTATAGGTAACCCCACTATTCTATTCCGTTGCAAAATTCAGCCTGTACCGGCGTTCCAGCTGAAATTTCATCATTCCAAACAGAATATTCATTTTTGAGCTGAATGAAGAATGTGTTTTCACTGAGTAGCTTCCTTTGAATTTGATGGTGCAGACGTTAGAAAAGAAAACTGATTTAAAAAAAAAAAAAGAAAAAAGAAAAAAAAGGGTTGAGCGAAGAAGATGAGACGAAGGAGGAGTGTTATAGATTTGCAGATGCTTGAGTAGTCTGAGAAGAGGAATGAAAAGAGTTAAAAAAAAAAAAAAAAAAATAGGAGATGACATTTATGACACTTGGGAGGGGTAAAAAGGAAGTTTCTAGGAAGGTGCTTCCTTTACAATGCCATCACATGCCTTTTTATTCAAAAAACTCCCATTACATCACTTTATAAAAATATTTCTTTTAAATAAATAATCAGATAATCATTTTTAAATATTTTAGCTTAACAATAACAGTAAATAAATTCCGACATAAAAAAAATGGTAAACAAATAACTTTATTTCAATTCAAGAAAAAGAAGAAGAAGCTTATTTCAACCCAAAAATAATAAAAGTAATAACAATATTATTACTGTCTAAAGTCTAATTGAAATGCACAAAAAAAAAAAAAAAATGCATAGGTAATAGCTTAAACTCTTCATTCATTTAAAAAAAAAAAAAGTAATAGCTTAAATTCTCCATTCATTATTGGTTTTTTTTTTTTTTTTTTCCATAATCAATAATTTTTCTATGCATTGCACGGGTTAGCAATAGTGTACATAAAACATCTCTCAACTAAAATAAATATACTTTTTGGTTTTCTATACGTTGTTGTCAGTGATTGGTCGGTTTAAAATGGTAAGTGGGACTTGTCTTTTTGTTTCTTTTCCATGTGCAAAGCATATTATAGTACGGGTTCATGGTACATAATAAACATAATAAAAATGCTTTTGGTTTTTTAGAGAAGTCAGGGGGGCAACTGCCCCTCTCGCCCCCTGGCTCCGCCAATGACATTACATACTTTGCTTTATAATTAAGCGTTGAGGATCCTAATGATAATATTTCGAGACAATGATTCAAAAAAATTCTAAATCAAATAATTCCTATTAGAATAATATTAAAACACAAGAAGCGTGATTAGAAAATAGTAAAAGTTGGAAGAATGTACGTTTATATATTTTTTAATTTATTATAACCTTTTAAATATTATACAAAGAAGATTTTCTAAGAATAATTATAAATATTTCTTAAACATTTTAACAAAGCAATTCAATAGGATTAGGTTAAAAATACGCTTTATGTTGAGAGTAGTTATGTTATAATTTTGTGATATTTATTCTTTTTAAACATAAAATAATTTATTCATAATAGACATGTACATATTAATAAAATTAAGGTCAACCACACTCCTCTAAAAGAAAATTTTCTAGCTCCACCTGTGTGCAAGGGCTCGCAAGGGTGCTATTGTAGCTTTAGCAGTCAGTTATTCAAGGTTGGTCAATGCCTCAATAGTATCAAGCCTAGCTTGTCGCTGGTTAGGCCCCTGTTGATTGAGTTTAGGATGTGGAGTTCTATGTCAAATGGCAACTACAATGTGAGTTGCTATTTTTGGGGGTGGGTTAATTGGGAAAAGATGAGGTGGTTTGTGGTTACTTGCGGTGGTAGCTGGGGCTGTTGGTTAGGGGATTGTCATGATTCTGGCCATATGGGCCAAGTTTGATATGGGTTTCAGAGCATGAGGTTTATAGAGCCTAATGGGTTACAGGTTTGGCATGGACTTGGTTAATTCGAGTAAATTGGGTTACATAGGGTGATTGTGGGTTATGAGTTTGTAATAAGGAGGCAGTGAGGTTGCTTTGGTGAGTTGTTGGCAGACGTGGCAAAACGGGTGGGTTGGGTTTGAGTTAGGTCGATATGTATTTTTTCAAAAAAAAAAATTTAATGTGTTTGTCATGTGGTAAGTTATGCAACAAATTATTTGACAAAGAAAAAAAACATACAAGAAATTACAAATGCCCCATTAGATAGCTAATTTGACAAAGAAAAAAAACATATAAGAAATTTATAATCTTGAAAACAAAGCAAGAAATTTATAATCTGCTTCACTCTTTTCACACTTAGCAATGCTTTTCATACATGTTTATAATTTCAAATATATGTTTTTGACTGCAACTAGATTATCTTGGTATATATTTTATCATTTAATATCTAAAAATCTTTACTTATTGCCTTATTCAAGTAAGAATATTGCCCCAGTCATTCTTCTTTCAATTCGTTTGTCAATTGAGTTTGAGTTGTGCATTGTAAAGCTTAAAACAAACAAGTAAACCAACCATGTATTAAATTTTTTTTTTTTTTAAATGAGTTGGATCACGAGTCAACTCGTTTTTATTTCAAATTAAAAGAGATCATGTTTAGATTGGGTTATCCGTTATTGGGCCCCAACCCGTTTTTCCATGTCTAGTTGTTGGGATTAATTAAATGTTGAGTTCGAGTAATAGCAATTGTGGCCCAACATAAGGGAAAATAAAAGAGAACAACATAAGTCCTAGGCTTGACCACCTAAAGCATGCCAATCTTAGACTTCACCACCTGAGGGTGCTTGGAAGTTTGAATCACTACCAAGCTTATTGGAGATTCTGGCACTTTACCCTTAATTTTTAAAAAAATTGGCAATATGCCCCTGTTTACAAACAATATAGGGGCGTGCCCCTATTTCGATACTCGATTACTCTAAAATCGAGTTCAATTAAATACTCGATTCATAGAAAATCGAGTTATGCCCGATCAAACTTTAAAAAAAAAAAAATTTGCATGAAACTCGACTTTCAGGAAATCGAGTTCCATGCAAAAAAAATTTTGTAAGTGTGATCGCCCCATATTCAAGGAGCCCTATAGCGGCGTTTTTAAGCCATATATTGACGTTTTAAAACCCTATAGCGGCGTTTTCATGCAAATTTTTTATAAGTATGATTTCTCCCATAATGAGGGAGCTCTATAGTGACGTTTTTAATCCATATAGTGACGTTTTAAAGTCATATAGCGGCGTTTTCCTGCAAAATTTTTTTATAAGTGTCACTATACCAGGTTCAGGGAGCCCTATAGTGACGTTTTGAAGCCCTATAACAGCGTTTTTGAACTCGACTTCCCTAAAATCGAGTTCCATGCATTTTTTTAATTTTTTTTTTAAGTTTTATTGGTCATAACTCGATTTTCTACTAATCGGGTATTTCATTGAAACTCGATTTTAAGGTAATCGAGTATCGAAACAGGGGTATATTCCTATATAGTTTCGAAATAGGGGCATATTGCTAAATTTTTTAAAAATTAAGGGCAAAAGGCTAGAATTCCCCAAGCTTATTAGCAAAACATCTCTAGTTAAAAAAAAAAAAAAAAAAAAAATCAAATTGCTCTACTCAAACCATTTCATCCTTCTAATAAATTTCAAGGATTATATTAAGGCATAATTACATCCCAAGGAATCCTCAATCATAACAAAAGCTAAATTGAAAATTCAAAAATAAAATCCGATATCTTAAAACACACACATAACAAATTCTGAAATAATTTTAGTTATGCTCATTGCATGACAAACTGTTATCAATTGCCACCATAATAATCAAATTCTTGCAAATTGCATATAACTCTAGAGCATGCCAAAAGATTATTACTCTGGGAGAATGTATCTTGTGTTTCCACTTAATGCAGCTAGTGTTCCACTGCTGGTGGCAGAAAAAAATCATGTTTCCTCCTCTAAAACAACATTCATGACATCTCGGCGTACTCCAATATCATTAATATAACGTTTGACACAGTATGTGCCACAACTTGCCGCCAGACCGGCAACACCAAGTATTGAAGAACGGGCCATGCTAACAGTAGCAGAAAGGATAACACCACCAGCACTAGCAGCAGCTTGAAAGGATGATGCCTGCCCACTCTGGCCAACAGTAGGAATTACTCGCAAGCCTGTTTTGCAGCATAATGCAAAGTCTTCACAGTTGTTCTTGATAACATCATAGACACCAAAGCCCTTCCGGAGGAAATAAAAGGCACGATGAATAACTTGGTCGGGTGACTCGGATGAAGCAAGAGTGCAAGTACCTCCACGAGGTTTGGCAAGAAAGAATTTTCGTGTGACATCATACTCATAGAGGTAGAGATCTCCACCTGAAAGAAAACAATCTATACAAGAAGAGATGACCCCATCACCCTTTGATTGATCATCACATATTGAGCATGGATCGTCCAAAGGACATTGTTGAGGTAATGAGCTCCCAATGAAGCGGTCTAACACAGTTCCTGTACCAGTTTCCTGGCCTTCTCCCCGAGTAAAGTGGATAACATTTCCCGCATCGACATATATCCCTGTTGTTATAAAGTAGAATCTAGCTGTTTTTACTTGAAATAACTAAAATTGTAACATGCATACATCAAGCAAACTAGAAATCAACTCTGGCTGTAAAAACAATTTCCAAGAAAAGACGATTGCGTTCATTCAATCAAACGCAAAGAACCTTTTAACTGCTAGTATAAGTTGATAAAGGTAATTAAGCATGGAATAGGATTTCAGCATTGTAATCAACCCCAACAGTTCAACTATAATCCTACTAAAATGTTAATTTGAGGGCCAACTCCAAGAGTCCTTAATACCATTATAAGATTATATATATATATATATATATATATATATTTCAAGATACACAAAAGCATTTCCAAGTGAAAAAGATAGGACACATTGAAAATATAGCACCTAATTGGGTTTTTGTTGGAAAATAACATTAAGTAATTATTAATTATTAAAAATAGTATTGTAGTAAAAATATTTGGAAGAATAGCCTTTCTTTAAATTTTGCATTGAAATCGTGCGATTTCAATTATATCACATCTTGCATTCAAATCATATTTTGAAAAAAACAACAAAATTTTAAATTTTAACACTTAAATTTGTCATTAAAAGAAATTAAATTTTCAAAAAAATCTGCACCTAATTTAATGGAGCCATATAAACTTTTTTTTTCTTTTTTCTTTTTTTTTGTGGGATTGGTATTGTGTTCTTTACTGAAACAGTGGAGAGGCAGGTTCCACAAAATAGTAAAATTTCCATCAAAATTTTATTTGTGATGAGGGTTGTAAGTTGTAACGAAACTTGTAATCCATCCGAATAATGTCATTGTCCACACTCCACACGCACACAAAATAAACGAGAAATATGAGAAAGACAGATACCATTATGGAGTAAAGCAAATGCAGGAGTAATTACTTAGATACTAATCAACCACAAAATACAAAAAGAAATAAAATGATGATTATAGTCAGAAAGGAAAAGAGGAAGAAATGGAAAGGGCACCGTGGTGGGAGTAGGTATAGGCGAGTCTATAAGAGTAGATATGATCCCCAGGTTTTAGATCCTCCCTCTCGATCTTGTTTGTCAACACTCCCATTGCTTTGATCTTTCTCTGCTCTGCTGCCTTCTGCAACTCTCTGTATCAATTTTGTTAGTATGATCGATGAAAACAATAAAGAAAAAGATTCCCACTTTTCCCACTCCCCACTGAGAATGAAAAATTATTCTTTGCTTGTCCAATGCAATCACTTCTCCCAAGGGTTTCCTTTCCTTTACCTCCTCTTCACCTTTTTCTTTTTCTTTTTAAATTATTTTATAAAAATAAATTTTTTGTTTTTAAAATTTGATTTCCACCCATTAAATTTAAAGTGAAATTAAAATTTAATGCTTCAAAAAACTTCAAATTTATTAGTTTAGCTTTACTATTTGATTATACCTAAGAGTAATAACATCAACACTTCTAAAAAATTTAAGATTTAACATGTCAAAAAGTTACTTTTTTCTATTTTAAGATAGTATTTTACGGTATAACATACATCATATCTTCTATTATTCTATAAAGGGTCATTCTCCTGTACCCCTCTTTTTTCAGGGGGTACGGTACCCACCTAAGTTTTTTTATTTATTTATTTATTTTATTTATTTTTTTATTTTTAGAATCAACGTAGTGTCTTTTATTCAATGAAAAACCATCAGAGTTTGCTAGAAACAAAAGAAAGAAACTGTGGTGAAGCATCCTCCATCCACGCACTATAATCTAGAACATTTAAAACAAAAAGATTTAAAACATGAGCAACCATATTACCCTCTCTCTTAACCTCTCTCTTAACATGAGAGTAGTGTAATTTACTAAAACATCTCGCCAAAACCACTCCAAACCCTGATTTTCGCTCCCAACTAAATAGTGCATCCTCGAGATTGACCTTAACCATGTCCAAGATAAGAGCTCTCCAATGAACTCAAATCGGTGTGGACTGTGGTTGGGGAAGTTGCTGCACCACCTGGAATTCCGATAGGAGTTCGTTGGCCATGTTTATGAGCTGATTTGGAATGCAACATGGTTCATTAGTTTTGACTCGAATCTGATGTGTCCCTATTATCCAAACCATGACTGAGAACGACTCTTTCTTCTGTTTTGTTCTGATCATCCACGACAGCAACTCTTTGTAGTCCATAAATGCTGCAGATATTTCGTCCTTCTTAATTGCTTCAGGTGGTATTATTTCCTTATTAAGACCGTGGACCTCATTTGTTAATTGCCGTTGGGATTGCTATGAATGCGGATTAATAAGAGCATTAAATGGTGAGCTTTCATGTGTATCTCTCTTAACTTCCGAATCTGAATTGGCAGGTGAATTAAGTTGGCATGAATCTCCAATTATGGGTTGATATTTCAGGCTCTTGGACTTTCCCATATTAACTTTTGAATTCCCATCCAAATTTGGACCCGATTTTGGCATTAATGAGGATTCAATTGTGTAACCCTCAGAGTCCGTAACTGAAGTAACGTACTCCTGTCTCGTTTCAATTCTGTCATGCACTGTTTCAGGCAACGCTTGTACCACATCACCTCCCTCCATTGTTGCTGCTGTGTCGGATTTGCCCCTGTACCTACCAACGTCATCCTTATTGCTCCCTGAATCTTGGGATGAACTTCTCTCAAAAAACATAGGCCCCACAAATACTGCTTTCCCCATTGAACAATAAGGCGAAGCCCGAAGTGATGGACCGAAGTGTTGATTGAAGACTTGTAGCATTCCTTTGCTTTGAATCCTAAAAAACTTCCCTGCAACGAAAGTGTTTCCCTTACCCCCACAAGAAAAAACCCCACAAACTCCCTGGATAAACTTGTTATCCAAAGAGGTACAAAACATCACAAACTCCTTCGTAAGAAGGGACTGAAAAACAAAAAACTTCTTCATAAGAAGGGACAAAGAAGCTCTCTGGATAAACTTGTTATCCAAAGAGGTACAAATCAACAAAAACTCCTTCATAAGAAGGGACAGAACAACAAAAGAGAGGAAATACATTATCGGAGAACTCTATGCCATTAGAGATCTACCAGTTGAAAGGTAGAAGAGAGAGAGAGAGAGAGAGAGAGAGAGAGAGGATTTTCATAGAGTAAGTGACACCTAGTTGCAATCAAGTTTGTAGTCAAACTTTGTACATAAAAATTTAATAAGAGATATAATATTGATAATGAGTTAGACTTGGTATAACTTGAGCTACCACCTCTACCTAAGTTTTAGCCATTAGATTTACTTGTTTTAATTGTAGTCATTTGTATAATTTTGATAGGATATTAGTTACCGGCCAGTCAGGTTAACATATAAAACCCAAAAAAAAAAAAAACCACATACGGTTCTTCTTCTTCTCTCGCATCTGATCTGATTTAAAGCAAGTTCTTGTGGGTTCTTCTCTTTCATCGTCTCTTCTCTCCAACCTTCATTGCTAATGTTCTTAGGTAAATCATTGAATCTATTTTTTGGCATCTATGTCTTTACAATCTAGAGTCTCTATATTTCTTATAGCATTCATTTAGGGATTTTGATTCTTAACCCTTTTCCTCTATATTTGTTGAAATTAGGGAAAAACCCTAGTGGTCTATGTGTATGCCATGGATTTTTTCTTTTCCATCCGTTGTAAATTTGAATCACAAAATATTGATAGGATTGTCTAGGTTTATTTGTGCCTCTATGGGTTTCGTTTGATTCGTTTATGGCTAGTAGATTCTAGGAATCATCGCTCGGAACAGAGGAAACAAAGGAACAGAGAAGAAGAACAGAGCAAGAAAACAACAAAGAGGAGGAACATGCGGAGAATATAGCGACACCCACATCGGAAAGCGAGTCAATTTCGAATCAAGAATCAAGGATAGCTCCTGAAACCGAGAAAAAAGCTAGAGTTTTTGAAAGAATTCAAAGGTTCAATTAAAGAAAGATTCCCCAGCTCCTCAAACATTGAAGAATTGAAAGTTGTAGATGTCTCTGTAGGGCCTCTCATACTAACAAGGTGTAAATTTACTCGCAAGAACTAGAGAGAAGCTTGATCCAGACTCTAATTTCTAGAAAAGAAGAAGGTTGTGTCTCACTGGTTCACACTTAAAACTTGTTTTGTGATTAAATCCATTATTATAATTTCTATCTCTTTTTTTTTTTTTTGAATTGAAAATATTTTTGAGTAGCTGAATTTTGAATTGGATTTTTTTTTTTTTTTTTTTTTTTTTTTAGTATTGAAAAAAAAAACATGTGGAGCTATATATTTAGGAGAGAATCTCAATGGCTCTATGGTAATATAAAAAGGTAAGTTTGGTCGTACACCAAAAGCTGAAAGAAATAAAATAGGTGTGTTCATCTATATCTATCTATGTGCTTTGCTTTGCTCTGCCACTCCTTATGGGCAGCTATTTGTAATTATTACTTTTTATTTGTTTGTGTCATTTAAATCAGTTTGTGTTTTTCAACAAATTTCATGGAACTGGAAGTTTGGGACTGTTCTCAGTGTTTTCTACTTTTGCTTTGTGGACTGATTTGGGGTAATGTGATTTTGATTAATATAATAAGCATCTTTGGATACTCTGACCAACTTCAATGTTGGTTGAAAGCCTGTTTGTATAAAACCTTTATGAGGTGACCCCCACATCTATTAGGATTAGTGTCCATAAATCTTATTGTATGATGCTATGTATGTTATTATGTATAATATTATGTATGACTTAATTAATAAAGTTGCTTTATTATTATCTAAAATGATGGTAACATGAATATTTGGACATTATCATATAGTCCATGAGATGCATAGTATGTGATTTATGTAATTTAGTCACAGAAGATATAAGTCACAAGTTCTTTGTAAACTCAGAATTTTAGTTCGTAGTCGGTGATGAAATTGGGTTTTCCATCTAGGAAAACTATAACATATCAACTAAGATGATTTGTCTTGATTATGGAAGTGGAGACTTCTAGTTGATATGTTTTAAGAGTTAAGACATATTGAACTGGACTGCTGTGAGATTTATTATTTTCGTAACGACTGTCAAAAGAATAATAAATCTCATGACTTCTATTTATATGAACTCTTAATCCTGAGAGAATAATGGACCTGATCATAAAGTGTAGGTTGCTTTGATATATTAGGAGTGAGATCTAAAGTATCGGTCAAAACCTCAGTATGTTGGACAGCCACATTTAGTGTTGATGGAACATAGATTCTTAAGATGGAATTCATAGTCTCTTAACGGAGATATAAAATATTCTCTTGAGATAAGTTTAATGAGTTCAGTTATTCAGAGAGTTAGGCCTAACCACTTTGGTAAGGAATTACTAAAGTATATATTTATGAAATTGGATTTCATAAATATATGATGAATAACTAAAAAGGATTAAACCGGGTGCTCAAGGATTAAGTTGTAGTGATCTACAAAGTGGCAGTCTTCATTCATGACTTTGTATTACTACGAATATTTTATGAAGGGGTTGCATGTACAATAAAGTCTTGGGATATAATTTATTAATAAGGCCTAGAATGCAATTATATTTATATAGTGGTATTAAATATAATTAATGGTAACTTTGGATTTGTCAAGAGTTGACAGAAAAGCCCAAGGCCCATTAGAGCAAGTGTCTTATTTGTTCCCTTTTTGGTCCCACTCCAAGCCATATACTAAAGCCCAATTGGAAAGGCCCAAAATGTTAGCCCAATTAGATAATCAGTTATAAGGAGAGAAACATACAAAATTTTTGTAAGAACATGAAATGGTCATGTATATGAGTGTTAGACTCTCTTTTCATTCTCTCAAAAAACATACACATATAATTGATTGAGAAACCACACTTCTTAGGTATTAAGTGGAATTGGAGTGAAGATTAAAAGTGTTCCCAAGTGCTTCTAATCTTTGGTTTTGGATTTTGCCGCTTCAAGGTACACTCTCTTGTTCTTATATTTTGAAACTTACATAGGACATATTATCAATTGTGAATGAAGTAGATCCATTAATTTTCCGCTGCATATGTTTTGTATGCAATACAAACATGTATTTATCCAACAACATCTTATTGTAATACACGTTCATGTCTTTGACTATTTGATATTTAGGGGTTTATCTATAGTATAAAGAATAATAAATATGAAACATGATTCTAATTTTTTTAATAGGGAGCTAGTTTGCCAGTTTGCCCTTTTTTTTTTCAAAGAATTGCAATTAAGATTTTTGACCTCTTTTTTACTTTCAACTTTTAAAGATTTGTTGATAAAAAAGTATGGTCTAAAGGTTCTATGATTAATGTCTAAAATGTGAAAGGTAAGTGACCAGATCATTGTCTTATAGCCTTTGGACATTTCATTTTAGGATGATTAGGGAACATAATCCATCATCCATTTCATAATTTACATTAGATAAGAAACATAGGGTGGAAAATTTTCTTTTGAGCTAAACTTCTCTGATTCAATTCACTTTACAAAGATTAGGTTGAGATAATTGAAACCTAGTTTAGGGCATGTTTGCCCTAAGTTTATTTTTTATTTTTTATAAAGTTTATTCAGCATAAGGACATCTATTTATCTTAACTTTATTGGTTGGAGTAATTTAAAAATTGAAACTTGAGACCAAAATTCTTTAATTGTCAATATGCCAAAGTTGAAAGTGAAGAACTAACAGGGAGTTACCTAATCACTTCATCTTCTTATTGTACAACTTGTGTGGTGACTAATACCCACTATAACTTGAGTCTCCAAGAACTCTATGTGAGCTTTCAAATAGTCATCCCTATGCCAAACAAGAAATGTGAATTTCATAATCATGATATAGATCCAAAAGCCAAACAAGTAGATGATAAGAAAAATTATCAAAGCATTCATTTTGAAGTGCTTTGTTGCAATTTCTATCCAATACAATGTAAGTTATAAGGTATGTTGTGTTACAGCTCTGCCAATTTGCATATGTATGTTGTACTGTGTGATGTCAATATTATATAAAAGATTATATTGTTTGTAGAAAAGTTTGTTATTTTAGAACTTAATAATGTAGAGAATAAGTTTTAAGTTTTTGAAGTGTTTTGTTCTCCAATTAAGCTATTCTGTTAGGATTTGTGCACTTGCCTCTCTCTCTCTTTTTTTTTTTTTTTTTTTTAACAGTTACAGGTTCTTAAATTTGATTCTCTATATTAATTTGTCGGACCATTCATTGATGTTATTGCTAAATTCTAGCTTGTCATAAGTAGGAGTTAACCTCATGAAAATCTATCATGTAAGCATTTATCCTTCTAGCTCTCTCTTGCATTCAATGCTTTTTTTTTGGATATTAGCATTCAACCTAAACCCAAAGCTTTTTTTATCCTTGTTATTGAAAAATTATCAATTATCTAATTATAGTTGATAATTAGAATGACATCCATGTAAAAAGATAACATCTGGAATGCATATACACATACAATTGAAGTCCATGTAACAAGACCAAGCTCTAAAATAGAGTTGAAGCATTGATATGCACCCACAATCATTTACATTATTACTCAACTTTTAGATAATAAGAAACCTCTCAAAGGTTCATTATATGATTATATCCTTTTTTTAGCATGTTGTTGTTTACTAGATTTTTATTTTTATTTTTATTTAATAAACTTATTATATATGATTTTGAATTTGTTGATATTGCTAGGTTGAGCTAGATGAGCCAAAGTTCTTGAATAATAATAGTTATATAAATAAATATTTAAGGCTCTATGCAAAGAGATTTGCTCTTATGAAAATCTCCTTTTTTTTTTTTTTAAGCTCTAACAGTTATATCATGTAAATGCAGATATTTCTGTTGCCAATGGAGTTGCAGAAGGGATAATAAGAAATTCGTACAAGTTGGAAGTTGCACTATTGAGAACTTAAGAATGAATAATCCAGAAATGCCTATGCTTTTGATTGTCTCTTTTTAATTGTTGCCATGATGGTATTCAAATATAGATGTGAACAAGATACATTGTAGTGAATTTCTTTTTAAATGAATTTTTTTTTCCTTTTTAACTAGATTTCTTTGTAGTTTGTCTGCTTCTTTTAGATACTTTGCAACAAGAGACCGGCTTGTAGTTCATGAAAGTGAGTTATATATCAATTCAAGTTATAAATATTATGAGATGAAAATTACCATATTTAGATCCAAGTGCAAGTAGGTGGTCTAATTTCTTTGGATCATCTACGGCATATACAAACAGAATTAGTGAATTTTGTTATTTCATATGTGAATTTATGGAAAAATGATTTCCTAGTAAACAAATTGTGGCATATACATATGGAATATTTCCCTTGGCAATATATTAGTGGTATACTTCTCAATTTTAACTAACCTAGTAATCATAATAGATTTAATATATTTAGAAGTAAAATCTACCCCCCACCTCATTGTGTTTAATACGTGTAAGTGCTCTTTTAACTTGTTGGAACAACTCATAAAGCCTAGTTTGCCTATCCAAAAATCTATTCAAGAAGGCATTCATGGCTTCACAATGTTGTGTAGTCTTGTACCTAGAAAAAAAAATGACTTCTCATGTAAGATAATCTTTTGCATGAATGTGCATGATTGTCCATAATATCTAGATTGATTATGATTGTCCTCTCCATTGATAATGATTATAATGGAACAAGAAAAATTATTTTAGTAATATGATAAATTCATGTTTTGCAAGTCCAACTTGTTACTAATAGCAAATTATTAGTTGGCTATGATGACAGATTTTTACTCATTATCTTGTCAATTAGGTTATTAATGGCTTTTTCATTACCTCATGTATTTATTAAAAATGTTACTAAAATTAAAATGTAGAAGGTTTAAGAAAAATAATAATTGGAAAAAATATTTTATGATCTTAAATTCAAATTCAAATTAGGTATCCAAACAATGGAATTTCAAATCCTTCTTTGTATAAGAAGACCCAAACAAGGAATTTTAAAATCAATAGATTGCAAACCATGGCATTTTAAATCCATTGGTTCAAAATAATCCAAATCCAAATGTTGCCATCCAAATGAATTTCAAATATTTCGGTCATATTTTAGGTTCTAAAGGTAATTTGATCATTTTTTAGGTTTTAGGGGTTTTCGGTAATTTTTTAGGTTTCAAGGGCATTACGGTCATTTTTTAGATTCTAAGGACTTTTTTTTTGTCATTTTTTATGTTCTATTGGTATTTCGGTCATTTTAAGGTTTCAAGAGGTACTTCGATCATTTTTTACGTTTTAGGGTCATTCAGTCATTTTCTAGGTTCTAAAGGTATTTTGATCATCTTTTAGGTTCTAAGAGTATTCTGGAAATTTTAAGGTTTCTAGTCATTTCGGTCATTTGTGGCAAAAGTACTACCATATGTGATGTTGGTACTACTTAATGTGATAATGGAAACCTCAAATGTGAGGAAAAAAAAGAGAGAACTATGGAATGTGACAAAAGTACAATCACATGTGATGTTCGTACTGCCTAATGTGATGATGAAACTATTAAATGTGAGTAGAAATTAAAGTACCATCGAATATGAGAAAAGTACGGTCAAATAAGATGTTAGTACTGCTCAATGTAACAATGGAACCAGCAAATGTGAGGAAAAAAAATAAAGGAACCACTGAATGTGACAAAAGTACAATCTCATGTCATGTTGGTACTACACAATTTGAGGATGGTACTATCGAATGCGAGAAAAAATACAACTATAACTAAATGTGGCAAAAGTACAGTCAAATGTGATATTAGTATAACCGAATGTGACACAAGAACAATCACACGTGATGTTGGTATTGCACAACATGAGGATGGTATCATCAAATATGAGAAAAAATAAGGGAACTACCAAATGTGACAAAATTACAGTCACATGTGATGCTGGTACTGCACAATGTGAGGATGGTACCATCAAATGTGAGAAAAAATAAGAGATCTACCGAATGTGAAAAAAGTACAGCCACATGTGATGTTGGTATTGCATAATGTAAGAATGCTACCATCAAATGTGAGAAAAAAAAAAAAGAGAACCACCAAATATGACAAAAGTACAGTCATTTGTGATGTTGGTACTACACAATGTAAGGATGATACCATCAAAGGGGAATCTGGCTGGGATCTCTCAGAGGGGAATCCTTGGGAACCCCTAAAACTTGTAGAGCAGCAAACCACCCAGCCTCAAAACCCAGCCTTTGAGCTTGGTTAACCACTGGTTTCGCAGAATTCTCGGCATCGGCAAATCCTTCGTTGTACCATTTTTCTTTGCAAGCCTCCAAAACTGCCTTTAGGTTGGCAAGTTCCTCAGCTTGGGCCGTGTTTAAGCTAATTGCTTTAGCCAGCTTGACATCTGTTTCATTCTGCTTAGCTAGGAGTTCTGCGCACCTCTTCTCCGCCAAAGCTCTATTCTTCTCCATAGCAGTAGCCTTCTTCTCAGCAGAATCAGCTGCCTTTAGTTTTTCCTTAGCCGTTTTGGCAGCTGTCTCTCGTGCCTCCCTCTCTCGATCAACCTCCTCGGCAAGATCATTTGCACGACCACCTAGAATATGGGCCAATTGAGCAGCCTAACAATGATAGAAATTAGTACGGCAACGAAATGAAGAGGATGATAAGTAATTGACAAATAGAGAGTTACCGCGATAGTATGCCACTGTAACCTACGCCCCACGGACTCCTCCAACCTTTCTTCGAAGGCATGTACATCATCAAGTAGAAGGAGACCCGTGGCCAAGGTCTGAGTAATGCAGCCCCCCTCGCCTTTCTCCCACATCCGCACACAGGTAGTTGAAGGCAGAGGCTTGCTGTCCAGCAGAAACATAGGCTTCCACGCCGGTGCGGCTTGAGAGGAGGACGCAACACCCGACCCGACCTAGGTTTGCGGCTCGTGAATGACGATACCTCCTGTTGGCCGGGGAGGAGTCTGAGTGGCTACATCTCCCGGACCCGTGGGCGGCTGATCGGCGGCCCTCTGCCTTTTCCGGGCTCGTCCAGCTTGAGGTGGGTAGGGGCTGAATGGCTTGCCACGCACCGGGTACGAAACGATCAATGGTTATGGTCTTCCTGGTCATCATGTCTTCGCCGAGAAAGGAATCGGTGGCCGATAAGTTCGTTATGTTAACTGCAAGATGCTCGGCTTCCTCTACAGGGGCCTCGGGTTCAACAGGGTTCTCGGGGTGAGCGGGTCCTTGAACAAGTGCTTTTTCTTGGACAGCCTCGTGAGCTAACTCTCGGAGACGCCGAGACATGCGCTTCGTAGACTCGTCCCGTAGAGGCGCTAGCTCGTCCAAGCAGGTGTAATGCTTTCCAAATTCCCTTGCCTCGTCGATCGTAAGTTTCGGCGGTAGAAAATTCGCATACCGAACGTCTATATACGACAAAAGTGGGCTGTCAACTAACAGTGCCTGTTTGAAGGACTGCCAGGTAGAATAAACGAATTCTACCCCGAGGATTAGATGTGAGGCTCGGAACTATCCATACTAATGCACAAATATCTTGGAACGAAGGATGAAATTCAAGTCTCTGACGTGGATTGCTCTAATGTTTGGGACGAACAATTTACCCTCTGCAAAGGAACGAGATACGATATCAACAACCAGTAATAAAAAGTTACTTCAATAAAAAGAAAAGAAAAAGAGAAATGGTTAAGTTAGAGATTGGTACGAACCCACTTCACGCTGTGAAAGGGGGGTAGGGGATCTCCCCGGCAAACTAATTGCTGCACACCCGAATAAACTCCTCGGCCGAGTTCCTATTCGAATCAGGTAGGCATGATATCAGCCGTACCCGATTATCCCTAGTTTTTAAGTAATAGTTGGAAGTTTTATTCGCACGAAGACTGTACATGTGGTTTATGTCATGGTGATCTAACTGTAAATCAAAGGTGTGGTTCAACTTATTAACGCAGCTAACTACCTGGTAAAAATTGGGAGGGAGCTAGTCGGGGCACAGCCTGTAGTACCTAAGTGTGCTGGTCAAAAGAGGGTTCGTGGGGAACCTAACCCCACCTTCTAGAACTGCCATTAAAGGAAAAAAAGCTGTACCATGCCCTTTGTGGAGAGCGATTTCGCTCTCGTGGCAGTAAACCAGTTCTACGTCACCGGGGATATCAAACTTTTGCCTAAAGGTGGCCAAAGCTGCCGAGGCCTCCAGGAGAAAAGAATAACCCATTTTTGAAACTAATACTGAGAGAGGGAACTCATAGAAAGAAGTTGAAGAAAAAGGAAAGGGAAGAGAACTTACTTTGGGCTCTAAGGAAGAAAGGGACTCTGGGCTAGTGAGTTAGCGCTCAAAGAAGTGATCGGTAGAGAGTATGCTCAAGAAATAAGAAGTGAAAAAGTGAAAGAATGTTCTAAAGAGAACTATTTATAGGAGTGGAAGAGGACATGGGAACGTTTAATTAGCAATAAATAGGCACGATTCACGAAATACCCTACGAATGCCAATGATAACTGACACGCGCGCTGCTTCGGTTCACAAACCGTCAGACAATAATGACAACTGAACCTGGCGCTCCGGAATAGTGCGTATTTTGAGAAGAGCATTAATGGGAAGCCATAACCACATGAGTCCTTAGCTGTAGGGCTTTCAAAACAAGAGGGCCTGGTCGGTTCCTTGATTCATCCCGGCAGCCGGGAATGAATCAAGGGGGGGCTAATGTACGACACTGAGGTACCCAGACCCAATTAGGTCCTGGGTTCAGACCCAATAGCACGGCCCATTTTTCAAATCTCTGCTTTAAACTACCTTCATAAACTGCGAGTTTTAATCTCGTCCCCTAACCGGTGCTCGGCATAAATTTCCCGAACAACTAAGAAAGTCGTTTATTCAGAAGTACCATAGGGTGCTCGGCAGTTCCCAGGAAACATCACTACCGGGCATATTAGCTTGAGTTGGAACCAAGTTCCAAAGCCATAATCTCAGCATTCCACTTTCACCTAAACACCCACTTACAATAGATAATATTGGACCTTTGATTGCATTAACAATGGCAATAATCATGACCTCCCCACTAACTTAGAGCTATAAATAGTAGAAGTTGGGGAAGAAAAGGGGGTGGAGAAAAAAGGAGGAAAAAACAAGAGAGAGGGAGAGAGAGAGAAGGAATATCACTTTGAGTCTCTGTGCCGAGAACGACCTAAAGTAGGAAATCCTAAAACCCACCTCATAAATAAGTTGTGAGCCCAAGTGAAGTTAGGCCCAATAATTTCATTTCCGGCGCGCACATATATATATATATATATATTTCATATCATTAAAATAAAGAAACTCAAATAACCATTTCATAGTTACTAACAATCAAAGTAAGAAATTATCTAAATACTTAAATTTTAGAAATCTAATTTGTTGGTCAAAATAAATTGAGAAAATAAATCAATCTAAAAATATTCAAAGTTGTATAGTTTCACTGTATTGTTCGCTTTTAAAAAAGGATAAAACTTAGGTACAGTACCCTAAGTGTTGCTCCTTAGGTTCCCCTTTTAAGATTCAGCCATGTGGTTGCTTAACTAAAAAATACGCTTCCATCCCATGAGAAAAATCCATATGGTAGAATTTTAAAAGGGGAACCTAAGGAACTACACATAATTACTGTACCTAAGTCTTGCCCTTTCAAAAATATATAGAATTCAACATTTGTTTCTCTATTTTTCTAAGTTCTTAAATGACAAAAACCCCCCGGGGGGGAGTTAAAACAAAACCTACCCTTTAAAATTGTTATAAAGTCAAGAAATGGGTGAACAAGTAGAAAAAAGAGTGGAGGCGTTAGGGTTATAATACATTATCATGGACATTAAGTATTTATTATTATTATTTTCTATCAAATGTAAGATAGATTGTTATGAGAAAAAGGAAAATTTTGGGATAGTAACGGAGAAGAACTCAAAAAAGTGTCATGAATGCTGAATAATGGTGAAAAGTGAAAATTGAGATAAAGTAAGCTTTAAAAAAAAAAATTGAGAGATTGGTGTGTTAGGAGTCTTTTCCTTGTTATTTTAGTGATAAACTGGTTTGTTACTCTTTAGAGAGAAAAGTTAGGGATACAATAAAACGTCACAATATTTTCACAAAACTGAAGTCTCTTGTTATGAAAATGTTGTGATAATTTGTCGTTTACATAAAAACAACTCTTATCTCAATCTGCAACTTAGTCAGTGGCATCCATCAAAAGTGTGTGCAGCCACATCCTATCCCAACAAGTAGGGATATGGATCCATTAAGAGCCTAAAGCTCAACCTCACCAAATTTTGCAACTTGGCACTGTCTCACAATATAGGGGTGGACTCATCACTAATCTCCTTACCGAGATAGTGGAAAATACATAACAAATAACAGTGCCCACATGGACCACTAATGACCTTTACTCATTTAACATCTTACGTGGAATCACCCATCATAGAGGTTGGGCATTAGCCACAGTGTCACAACTTGGGTATCAATCCAATCCCCCAAGATGTCTCACTTATTAGCCTTCTTGCTAGTGGTTTGGTTAAAGGATCAGCCAAGCTCCTTACAAACCTCACAAAGTCCAAGGACATAATACCATTATCAATAAGCTGCCTCAGAACTTTATGCCTTAATCGGATATGTCGACTTTTTCCATTATAAATTTTGCTCTTAGCACGTGCTATAACGGCCTTGCAATCACAATGAATGCAAATAGAGGCAATAGAGTTAATAAATAGAGGCATATCAATAAATAGACTCCTTAACCACACAACTTTGAACCTAGTCTTCTCTAAGGCCCCTAACTCTACTTCCATGGTGGATCTCACTATGCAAGTCTGCTTGGATGACTTCGAAGAGACAACCCCTCCAACTAGTGTGAACAAATATCCACCTGTTGGCTTCACCTCATCTGTATCAAAGATTCAATTAGCATCAAAATATCCTTCTAAAATAGGATAACCACAATATGAAAAACCAAAATCAAGAGTCCCTTTTAAATATCTCAACAATATAAATATTGCATCCCAATGCTCAATACTAGGATAATGAGTGTATCTACTCAATCTACCAACATCATATGCAATATCAGGAAGACTACAATTTGTCAAAAATAATAAATTTACCAATAATTTGTGCATATTTATCTTGTGAAACATTAGCACCACAATTTTTGACTAAGTGCACCTTTGAGTCATACATTATAGACATAGCTCACATATCAAAGTGTTCAATTTTTTTTTCTCCACATAATAAGATTGTGATAGTACAATGCAATCATTGCCCTTAAGAATCTTGACGCCTAAAATAACATTTTTCTCAACCAAAATATTCATATCAAATTTAGAGGCAAGAAAAGATTTAGTATCATACACAACATTATGGCTAGTTCCAAATATAAGTAAGTCATCAACATATAAACAAATAATAACACCTTCATTATTATTAAACTTATTATATATGCATTTATCCTTACCATAAATCACATATCCATGTGTAAGCATCATATATAAAACATTTCATGTCATTGTATAGGTGCTTATTTTAATCCATACAATGATTTAACCAATTTACAAACTTTATGTTATTGTCCAAGGACAACACAACCCTCGGATTGCTCCTTATAATTTTTCTTTTTCTTTCGAAATCAACTATTAGAAAAATAGTTTTAACATCCATATGATGTATAATAGGTTTGTAAATAGATACAATGACAAACAACATTCTTATAGATACAATTCTAATAACCGAAGAGTAAGTATCAAATAATCAACATGATACTTTTGCTTATAGCCCTTAGCTACTGAGCATGACTTATACTTATCTATGATCCTATTTGGTTATTAATTTTTTTTAAACACCCACTTGCAACCAATAGGCTTATTAACCTTAGATGGAAGCTCAACTCATTCCAAATATGATTAGACATAATCTAATAATTTGTTAAAAGCGTCTAACCATGATAGTTCATCAACAAATTTAATTGCATCATAATAACTTACATGTTCATCTTCAACAATATAGGTAAATAAATTTTTACCATAATTCTTTTTCTTCCTAGCTCGCTTACTTTTTCTCAATTCTTGCACATCACAACAAGATCATTAGAAGTATCAATAGTTCATGAAACATATTTTCCATATATTCCCAAGGAAACATGTAATTAAAGAAAGTATTATTAAGATTTAATAATAGTATTAAATTCTAAATACATCACTCTTGATGAAAATAATTCTATATCATGAACTATAACAAACATAACCAATAAACACACAATCACATATTTGAGAATCAAGTTTTCTCCTCTTAGGTTCATGTAGCATGATGTTAGGCAAGTACTCCCACACTTTGATGTATTCTCCTTTTTAGATTTCGGTAACATCTTAGCCAACTACCCCCACAATTTGAGGTATAACAAGTTAGGCTCACGTCATTCTCAACTTCATTTTTATATTTTATAAAAATTTCCAAAACTTCATCTTTGGTTCTTAATAAACAAAGCTAAGTAAATATAGAATGTTCATCAACAAATATTACATAAAATCTCTTACTACCTCTAGTCATTGAGTGTTTTAAATCATCCAAATTACTATGTACAAAAGTAAGTTGTTTGGTACCTCTTGTTATGGATTTGCAAGTTTTTTTTTTTTTTTTTTTTTTTTTTTTTTAATTTTAATTTAATTTTTCTTATTTATTTCAAATTTACAAAAACATATCCACCATCTCAAAACAACACATGTAGCCAATAAAAATACGTATATATATATTTTCAATATCACTCTTGCATTTGGTGGTTAAAAGGAATATTTATTCCCACTAAATCTTATCCACTAGCCCAAAATACTTGCTGGATCTTTATATATATAAAGAAAATTTTAATTATTTTCCATAATTTCTCATTTCATATATATGTGTCAAGAGATATAAAAATGATAGCACTTATACATAGAGCCGATAGCCTCTAGCTACTAGAAACCACTCTTAGGAATATTTGTTGTGGGGTGGTGAAGTTTGAGCAGTTTGGGTTGTGGGCCATGCTGAGGACGATAATGTGCCCGAGGATGACCAATGGGATTGTTGGGCCTGGGTTAATGGGCCGAGCATAAAGGAAAGGAATGATGGGTCAGCTCTAATTTCCAAAGACCAGGCCACCTCGGGAGAGCTTCAGGGAAGTAGCAAGAAACTCAGTCAATCATGAAAGACGAAATATCTGGGAAGAAGGTTGCCACCACCACATTAAATACACTGCACCTAATGAACTAACTGCATTTATGGAGAAATGACACCTGAATAGTGGCAACTCAGCTTCTAGCTACTAACAAAGCTTCTAGGAGGTCCTGATGGGACAAGCATCCAAATGATTTTTTGCTAAATCAACAGGTGGAGGGCTGAGATGAAGGGTGGTTAGACTATATAAGGAAGGGATCACCATGAAAAGTGGGCATGTAATCTGAGAAGGAAGAAAAAAAGAAGAACACATTGTATGGAGATAAGCTTGATTTAATATAAGAAAATCTCATCCTTAGACTTGACCGAGGAGCTCTATTTCCATTATTTTTTCTTACTGTCTTGAATCTAATCAACTATGATCTACTCTTTTTGTAAAACTGTTCCCTGATTTAACCTATTCTCTTACAAATATATTGTTTTGGGCTTGTTGGGCCATCATCCATTGTTCTTGGTGGGTTGTGGTTCAAATCTCAGTCCTTAGATCTGTAATTTCAAAAGAATAAGACACATGATATTTTGTAACCACAATTGTATAATAAGAATGTTTAATCATTCACAATTTCTTTTTCGCACAATCATAAATGATTACTTGAATATTTTGGCACGAAATATAATATTAATTAAATTGTGGTATCATTGTATCTTCATTATGCAATAGGAATACAAGGTTGATATGACACCATTGTTCTCACTTAACAATAGGATTCCTTTTCCATAAGTCTACACTATTTCTTTTTCTTTCACAATTGTACCAAATAATTAAGTTTTATCTCATTTCTCATAAAAATTATTGTTATCAATTTTTTATGAATTCCTAAAAACATTTCTCAAAGCACATACATTTTTCTTCAATCTCATGTTCCTCATATTTCAATAGACATAAAACAATTTTACAAAATATAATAAACATATAGTATAACATAATTTATCACACAAATTGCAAATGCAATAAGTTAGTATTCACATTTCAAGACAACGTTACATAATATTATTCACATATTAATGAATCAAAAATCATGTTTGGATGGACATCATTATTTTTTCCTTTCAAATTCTTAGTCCACCAAATTGTTTAGATTAAACATATAGCAAAAGAAACTCCACAAAAAGATATAAGTAATTATATCTAAGAATATAACTACTAAGATTTTTTCTCTACAAACATAATATCATATGAAAGTGTTGAGGTCTAAAAAAGATCACAGTACCCAAGCCCAAAGAAATAAGTGCAAGGGGGCTACGAAAGAGAAGAAATGGCAAGCCCAAGAGGTTTGAAGCATAAAGAAGGAAAAAGGGAGGCCCAGAAGCTTATGAGAAAAAGAAGAAAGAAAAGGAAGAGGAGCCCATGTCAGGGGATTGAAGAAGAAAGCTGAGCCAGGATCCTCAGCAACCACCAAAAGGCTCGGATCCTCCTAGGCGTATAAACACAGTCAACGACAGATTAAGACAGTTCGAAAGAAAAGGACAAAAAAGAAACACAAACAGAGGAGAAGCCACAAGCGCCAAACGTCCCAGCAAGAAAAGAAGAAAGAATCAGCGACCTCTCATGGCGCAAGTGGGAAGCGCCTCGGGGAACCAGAATGGAGAAGTATAAAGAAGGGAATAACAGAGGACGAATTTCAAACCGGCAGAATGGGATTCCGCCCGTCTGAGAAAAAAGGTAAAGAAGAAGAACTGCCAAAAGTGGGATTGAGAAAGGCGTGACCTCAACATGTCCCGAAATAGGTAGTTAGCCATAGACTTTCAAAGAAATCGAAACTAAAGGAAGGAAAGGATGAAAAAACAGGGAATAGAACTTGCTGAGTGATGGGCACGATACATGCCCTGTTAACCAAAGTGTTAGAAACTGAAGAGAATATGGATGGACACCCAAAGTGGGCATGTCCTTTTGTATACTTCAGATTGTAACACCTAGGAGTTATGGAGTAATGATTTAGACCATTACTCTACCCCACTAAGCCCACTATTCCACTCAGCATTAATGGAATGGTGTGTATATAAACACCAAGAGTGGTATCCATTGTATAGGAAACGAATTCCACATTTTCTCATAGTGTTTTTAGAGTGTTGTGAGGTTCTTAGGTTGTGGGTTATGTTTGCATCACTCTAGTAGTGTGCAACACCGTTGGAGAAACGTTTTTGGCTCGTGGGTTGCACAAACTGGAATTCAAAACGTGTTTGAATAGCTGGTCTACGTGGAGGCTGGCTCTAGACAACGTAGAACAATCTCAAGGCTCCTGTGTGATCGTCGGTTTAGTCCGAGAGAGGTATGCCGAAAAACCAATTATTTGTATTCCGCTGCGTGTCTATGTTTCTTACATTGGTATCAGAGCATTTATAGGTTGTTCTCGATGTCATAGGCATATATGATTAGTTCTTAATACATTTTATGCTTTTGTGATATGTTATGAATTTCTATGCACCTCACATGGCCTTCAATGGCAAGTTTTGATTATGAGCATTTCGTGCCTTGAAATTAAATATATGTTGTTTATATTACATGTATTAATATGTACCTTAAGTTTCGTAGCGAATCTCTAAGTGTGCCATGAGATATAGTTTCACAAAGCTTAGAACACCGAAACTTTAAGGACAAAACTGCTCTTATATGATTTCTGTTTACAAAATATGATTTCATATTATGAATCTATATGTTATAAGCTTTAAATCGGTATATGGTACGTTAAAAACGGACTTGAAATGAAGAAGATATAAAACTTTGAATTTAATGTCTGAAACTCGTGTTTTATGGCCGAAAGAAATTGAATGGACGAAGGTTGAAGACAACCTTCACTGCTGCGCATCACGTGTCTTTTCCTTGCCGAAAGCAAATTAAATAAAAAGAAGAAGAAAGGGTCCCACAATAGTTTATTACATAAATAGTGTTTGTATTTGCTCAATTACTTTTATCATACACTGTACAATGGGCCACATTTGTTTCCTGTGAATTTTTTTTAATATTATATGCCTATTAAAGCCTATTGCATCAACGGGACAATTTGCTTCAGCCCTGATGCAATCCGCCTCATTGTTGCTAAGGAGGGTTTTAGAGGCCTTTATGTGGGCTTCCGCCATATTTGTTGGTGTGTATGAACCTACAAAGTCTATTGCATTTGTTTCATTGTTATTTAAAAAAAAAAAAATTAAATAAAAAAAAAAAAAAAACGTAAGTATATGACCAAACACTATGTCATGGTCAGTGATATATTTACAATAATTTATTCCAATTATTTCATTGAAACGTATACTATACAAGTCTAGCATTTATTTCTCATGAAACATAAAAGGTATATACGTGAATGATATGGAATTTATTTAATTTCATTATTATTTATTAGTAAATTATGGTATATTTACATAACGTTAAATATTATATTTAACGCAACAAAACAATAATTATTAAAGCAATAATTATTTCTTAGTGAAATAATGATATGCCTATATGATTTGTTCTCATAAGTTTAAATTGTGATAGCATGTTTGGCTTAATAGTTAATTGATAAAATTGGTGAATTATTTTCAATACATATATTTTGTAAATATGTTTAGAATTGAAATATGGAATAATGGGAGTATGGTTGAGTTGCGTTATCTCCCATACATAATTTTGCATGAATAGATTAAAATTAAGCTTAGTAATAAACACTAGTGGCACAAGAGATGATTAAGAAGCTTAGCGAATTTTCGATCTTGTGACGTGTGTTGATTATCTAAGTTTATTTTAGATCGAACATCAAAATTTTTGAAATATGTGTGTAATGTCCCATTTGTGAAATTTTGTAGTGAAATGGCTTCCAAAGGTATAGTTGCTGATCTCAATAAAGGAGAGAAACTGGATGGTGAAAATTATAATATTTGGCACCGCAAAATCCAGTATGTGCTGAATGAGGAAGAAGTCCTAGAGACTCTAACTCATTCGTTGAGTAAACCGGATGAGGGAAGCACTGAGCAACACCAACGTGATCTTACTGCCTATGAAAGTTGGCGTAAGAAGGATTTGTGTGCGCGCTTTACAATGCTAAGCAGCATGCACAATGACTTGATTGGTGAATTTGAGCAGTATACAACTGCACAAGACATGTGGAAAGCTCTAAAACTAAGATATGGAGGGACATCCGCCACTAGACTGCGTGGCTTAACAATGAAATTTGATTCATATAAGATGCGCTCTGAACATACGATGAAGCAGCATCTTAGGGCGATGTCCTCCATGATTCGAGAGCTCAAATCAGCTGGAAACAATCTTACTGACGAACAACAAGTCCAGGCAGTGATTCGTTCACTACCAAGTTCATGGGAGACGATGTGTCAAAACTTGACCCATAATGAGAGCATCAAAACATTTGATGATGTGGCTCGTCACTTGGAACTTGAAGCTGAGCGCCTTGAAGCAACCAAGCCGATTAGTTCTGTGCACATGGCTGAGACTAGCTCGCGTAAGGCATCTAGGCCTAAACGCAAGCAACCTGATTACGCTCCTGGACAAGAGAGACCTAATGGGCCACCGCCTAAGAAGGCTAAGTTTGTCAAGCGGAATACTAGAGGAAAGCGCGCAAAGAAGGACAAGTCTAAGTTGACTTGTTATAATTGCGGAAAGAAAGGACATTTTGCTCGTGAATGCGCTGAGCCCAAAAAGGTAACACCTAATCCTACATCTCATCATGTTTTTGTAACTAGTCATGTCCTTGTTGCTAATTCTGCTCCTATGTGGACTGTAGACTCAGCGGCAACAGAACATGTAGCAAGAGATAGAGTGGGATTTGTGGAGTACCGCCGGATTCCTATTGGCAGTAGAGACATCAAGGTGGGAAACGGAGCTAGCGTAGAGGTACTTGGAATTGGTACCTACAAGCTAGAATTGCGAGGTGGTCGCACTCTGTTGCTCCATGACGTGTTGTATGCTCCAGAGATCCGGAGGAACTTACTTTCCGTAGTTACTTTGTTAAGACTTGGTTTCCGGTTTATTTTTGAGAATAATTATGTTTTATTGCATTTGGGAACAGTTTATTATGGCCGTGGTTTTATTTCAAATAGTTTTTTAATTTTGGACATTGAATATTATAATAATGATAGTTCAGTTTTTTTGACTTCATCTGAAAATGCTTCTAATAATTCAAGTATATGGCATGCTAGGCTTGGTCATATAGGGCAAGAGAGGATGACTAGGTTAGCTAGAGAAGGCCTTATGGGCAATCTCGCTAAGGTCACTTTGTCCACATGTGAACATTGTCTTGTGGGAAAGTCAAAAAGAAAACCATTTGGAAAAGCCACAAGGGCATCTTTTCCATTGCAACTAATCCACTCTGATATATGTGGTCCAATGAATGTGAGGGCAAGACATGGTGGTTTCTACTTCATCACATTTATAGATGACTATACACGTTACGGTCATGTCTATTTGATTTCTTATAAGTCTGAGGCTTTAGATTGCTTTAGACGATACATGAGATTGGTTGAGAATCAATTAGACAAGAGCATTAAGGCTCTTAGAACTGATCGTGGGCGTGAGTATCTATCTGAACAATTTAAGGAGCTCTGTGATGAAAAGGGAATTGCAAGGCAGTTAACCATGCCTTATACACCGCAACAAAATGGTGTGGCGGAAAGGAGAAATCGAACACTATTAGAGATGGTTAGGTCAATGATGGCGCAAGCAAACTTACCGATTTCGTATTGGGGGGATGCACTTTTGACTGCAGCCTATATACTTAACCGAGTGCCCTCTAAATCGGTATCTTCCACACCTTATGAACTATGGACCGGCAAGAAACCTGATTTGAATAACTTGCGGCCATGAGGTTCAACAGGTTATGTTCACAATACTTCTCATAGATATGGGAAGTTAGGGCCTAGAGGAAAGAAGTGTATCTTTATAAGATATTCTGAACATTCCAAAGGCTATGTGTTGATAGGTGAACAACTTGATGGAAGTGTAACTGAATTGGAGTCACGTGATGTTGATTTCATTGAAAGTGAATTCCCTAACATAGGTGAGGTTGAAAAGAACTTGATTCTTTATGAAATGATGGATCAAGAGGTAGACGCCCCAAGTAGACTAGTAGAGGACAAGGAAGAAATTCTTGAAACTCCTAGAGACAGTGGGAGCGACTCACAACCTAGTGGGAGCACACCACTAGAAGTTGATCCACAACAACCTCAGCCACGTAGAAGCAACCGTGGAAATATTCCTCGTCGTCGTTTTGAGATTGAGGGGGAAGCTTTCATGATTGCTTCACAAGATGATGATGAGCCAAAAACTGTGCAAGAGGCTCTCTCATCTTCTGCTAGTAATGAGTGGATGAAAGCAATGAATGATGAAATGGAGTCTATGAGGACTAATCAGGTCTGGGATCTGGTAGACCTACCGTCAGGGCGTAAAGCAATTGGGAACAAATGGGTTCTTAAAATCAAACGTAAGGCGGATGGGTCAATAGAAAGGTATAAAGCTCGATTAGTGGCAAAAGGATACACTCAAAAGGAGGGTGTTGATTACGAGGAAACTTTTTCTCCGGTTGTGAGGTTTGCCTCTGTTCGACTCATTTTGGCCATTGTTGCAAACTTGAATTTGGAATTATACCAAATGGACGTTAAGACATCCTTTCTCAATGGAGAACTAGATGAAGAAATCTATATGGATCAACCTATTGGCTTTGTGACCAAAGGTCAAGAGCACAAAGTGTGCAAACTTAAACGATCCATATATGGTTTGAAGCAGTCGTCTAGACAATGGTATCTGAGATTTCATCGAGCCGTTCTAATGAATGGGTTTACGATGATCGAAGAAGATCATTGTGTCTACGTAAAACGATCCAAGGGAAGTTTCATTATTTTATCATTGTATGTCGATGACATATTGCTGGCCGGTAATGACATGGAGATGATTATCGCCACAAAAGGGTGGTTGTCTTCTAACTTTGAGATGAAGGATATGGGTGAGGCAGATTATATTCTAGGTGTTAAAATCCTTAGGGATCGCTCAAAGAAACTTTTAGGTTTATCACAACAAACCTACATTAAGAAGGTTCTTGAGCGTTTCTAAATGCATAATTGCAAACCCATAGATACTCCAGTTGCCAAAAATGAGAGCTTAAGCCTGGATATGTGTCCTAAGACTCAAGATGAAAAAGAAAAGATGGCACGTGTTCCTTATGCTAATGCAGTTGGAAGCTTGATGTATGCAATGATGTGTACTCGGCCTGATATATGTTATGCTGTTGGATTAGTCAGCAGATTTCAGTCTAATCCAGGACTTGCTCATTGGAAAGCTGTCAAGAGGATATTAAGGTATCTAAAAGGGACAGCGGACTACATCCTTTGTTATCAGGGCTCAGATTTGCGTATGATTGGCTATAGTGATGCTGATTGGGGTAGTGACCTAGATGAACGTAAATCCACATCTGGATATGCTTTCTTGCTGAATAATGGCGCCATCACTTGGAGTAGCAAGAAACAACCCTGTATAGCATTATCAACTATGGAAGCAGAGTATGTAGCATGTTCAGCAGCTGTTCAGGAAGCAGTTTGGTTGAGGAGGTTCTTTCAGAATCTTGAGGTTGTCAAGGATGCCTCGGATCCCGTTACGGTACATTGTGATAGCATGGCAGCACTTGCCTATGCTAAAGATTCTAAGTATCATGGTAGAACCAAACACATTGATATACGATATCACTACATTCGAGACATGGTTGCTCACAATGAAGTGGTTCTAAAACACATTTCTACAAGCCTCATGATTGCTGATCCTCTTACAAAGCCTATAGGAAGGGATGTCTTTCAGGCTCATGTTAGGAGTTTAGGGCTACGTAGAATATGATAATATGTTGTTTTTAGTTACCATTTATTGTATTTTTTTTTTTTTTGGGATATTTTGCTTTAAATACATATGATGTTATTCAGTTAATAATATGTATGTTTACACACACATATACCATATGATGAGTTCTGTGGTATGAAAGGTATGTCGGCAGGCTTAGGTCGGCTCACTCACACGAGCGATCGCCTCTAGCACTTAAGTAGTGGGTAGAGATGAGACATTATGTCATTCAATGCTTATGTAGCATATATAGATGGTTGACACAAACAGATGTCGCCTTAGTTGGGACTAAGATGAGGTCTATAATATATTTATCTTGATTAGACCATACATGGATAGCCCATGATCCATGTAGCCTGTGGTTAGCCAGATGCGAGAACTTATTTAATGCCTAAGGTGGCAAGCAAATAAAGGACTCGAGTTAGGCGCTTAAGTAGCGACTAGACTAAGATTTGTATGGTGCATTGAGTTAAGACATACGCTCTTTCTTAAGAGAACTCCACCGTAGCATGTATTTCATACTACATGTGCTTGCTCGACCAAAAGTGGAGGTGAAAGAATAAATCCCTGCTTCTTCACCGTGTGAGTCCTATGGACCTTTCATTAAGATCCTTTTTTATGCCCTTGTTACTTTTGACTATGTCATGAAGCTGAGGTTTTGATGTCTGCTGCTTTGGCATGTTACCTATGGCCATGTTGGATTCGGTCTAAAGGGACATTGCTGGGAAAGCGATTAGACCAAAGTTGAAGGACATGAGTGCAAAGGGAAGACTATTTTTGTAACACATCCTTATATTTGTACTCACTGTCGACAGGTTATAGCGCTTATGGTAGTGAAATAATCGTGAGTACATCTAGATAGTTATGTTGGATCAAGCATAAGTCTGAGTATTAAACTCAAGAGGGGTTAGAGATGCTTGATTTGATGTGTTAATATATGTCTAGGGCATAACGAGACACTTTAGGGATGTTGCTATGCTGGTCTTGGTATAAGATTTAGTACAGTGCTCCCAAATTTGTTTTTTCAAGTGTGCTTGACGGTCGCACAACCTATTTGCCAGTATGAACACACTGAGAAACACATTGAGAGATGGATAATAGGGCCATGCCCACAATGGATGAGTGGGAGATGTTAGAAACTGAAAAGAATATGGATGGACACCCAAAGTGGGCATGTCCTTTTGTATACTTCAGATTGTAACACCTAGGAGTTATGGAGTAATGATTTAGACCATTACTCTACCCCACTAAGCCCACTATTCCACTCAGCATTAATGGAATGGTGTGTATATAAACACCAAGAGTGGTATCCATTGTATAGGAAACGAATTCCACATTTTCTCATAGTGTTTTTAGAGTGTTGTGAGGTTCTTAGGTTGTGGGTTACGTTTGCATCACTCTAGTAGTGTGCAACACCGTTGGAGAAACGTTTTTGGCTCGTGGGTTGCACAAACTGGAATTCAAAACGTGTTTGAATAGCTGGTCTACGTGGAGGCTGGCTCTAGACAACGTAGAACAATCTCAAGGCTCCTGTGTGATCGTCGGTTTAGTCCGAGAGAGGTATGCCGAAAAACCAATTATTTGTATTCCGCTGCGTGTCTATGTTTCTTACACAAAGGACAAAATTCCCCTGGGACTTCAGAATATCACTATAAAAAGGGGGGAAAGGTTGCGAAGAAGGGCAGAGATTTTTGGAGTGAAAGAACTATTGATAAAAATTCTCAAAGAAGAGAAAACTCAGGGAAAATTAGTAACATTACTTCTCAGTATCCTAAAAAAGCCACTATTGCACATACTCAAATTCAAAAAGAATCAAACTTTGCAAGTCTTGAAGGTTGGGATAACTATTCAAGACTGTAATTTTTGAGCTTGCTTGAGCCTTGTATCACGTCTTAGTGAGCGTACTGTAACCATAATAAAGAAAATTCAATGAAATACTTTCTACTGATTTAAGGATCCTTATAACGTTACTTTGTGCTTTGTTATTTTATTCTCTGCATTGACTTTGCTGTTTTGATTTGTTGTTCAATACAAATATCTTTGTTTGTCAATTTATATGTATTGTAGAAAGCATGCCATGTGCACTACTTGATTCTTAAACAGCCTGTTCGCTACGGTGAATCAAAGCCTGGTCCACCAAACTACAACTATTCGGCCTGGGATCCTTGGGCCTGAGTGTTAAGAAAAAGGCACTCTCACAGAAAGTTCAAATAGTGTGTAAAACATTAATGAATGTTTAGACCCCCAATTTTAATAATACCAACACAAGCTTATACACAAACAATATATGTGCGGAATAATGAATATAAGCTATAACCAAATAGGTAAAACACTCTATACCATAATTAATCACAAACACAGGAACAATTAAATATAAAGAGTAAGGGAAGAGAGATGCAAACACAAAGATAATATCGGCACATGTTATTGAAGAGGAAACCAAAAAACTCGATGAAAAACCTCTCTGATGCCCTTCAAGCGGTCAAATGATCCACTAAAGAATAAAATTGGGATACATGAATAGTAGAAGACCCTCCAAGCATAATCTACCTAATGCACCTAAGCCTTCCAAGCTTCTTGCTTTAACAGGGTTACGCCTAACCTTGTTTTCTTTAGCTTCTTGGATCCCGCAATAAGCTCATTGCATCAACCAAACAATTTGGTTATCTCCGAACTACTTCCCAAGCACCAAAGTACCTCCTCACTAATATGGGTATGGTGAGATAAGGATTTGGCAAAATGTACCTCTCAATGATATGTCAATGGAGATGGTGAGAGTAGAGGAATTTGGAGAATCAAATGACAAAGATTGTGGATGAGTCAATCTTGTTTTTCTCTAGGGTTTCTCTCTCAAAATTCTCTCTAGAAGCTTTCTACATTTCGTGGGTATAAGGGTATTTATAGTAGTGTATGTGAGGAATGTGAAAAGTCAGTTTTCATCCAAACAGGGCATTCTGGTGACTCAGCCTCGCGAGTGGAACGAGTGGCGAGCTAACTGCCTGGCCAAACTGTACATTTTGTTCTGTAGTGCTCTAGCTGTCATGACCTTTCAGTTCCCTACATGCTTCACACGTGTGCCACTTTGACAACTTGCCAATCGTGAATCAATCGCAAGATCTAGTCATGAGACTCCTTTGATTGCACACATCTTGAGTTTTCTTCATACTCTCTCACATACAACCCTTACATAAATCCCACCTAAATACAAGGTATCTAATTGCTAAAATACAAGCAAATTTGGGACAGAATAAAGCCAACACTTGATTAAATAAATTCAACCTTACATCATACCACAATATAAAATTTCATGATCAATGACTTGTTTATCCACTTTGAAACACAAAAATGAACCTTTAAGATTGTTGGGAATATTTTAGTGAATAAACAAGTTTTGATACGACAAATAATATCCTAAATAATTAGCAAGAATATAAAATAAGAATAGATTAAAACAATATCACAATGCTATACAATCACACTATGAAAACGTTGCCCTTAAAGGTTGATTCATACCACTCGGAGGAAAACTTTGTGCAACTGGTTCTCTTGGCCAAACAACCTCCTAAGATTAGACTATAGCAACAACCTTCATGATGGACAAACTTCCACTCACGAAGGTTCAAGAACAACCCTCCATTGCCTTTCCTTTAAACAAAAATATAATTGTAGAAAAATATGTGGAAGAGTAATATAATAGAATTGTGTATATCTAAATATAGAGTAGTAAAATATGACTTATAGGAAAGGGTGTGATGATGGGTATTATATAGGCTATTCATGACAATAATGGTCTACAGTTATTGGTTACTAATAACCCATAAAAGCCCAACGACTATATTATTTATTATTCCCCAACGGCTATTTTACTTAAAAATTCGCAATGGCTTGAAAATAAATAATAATAAAAGTGTTTGAAACACACACACCCACATCAACACAAAACACATCCACTTAGTTTATTTTTACGATTAGCATCCAAAGTCAGTGTTTTAATACATTTTAAGAATTCTTAGAATGAGCCAGCAATTATGAACCATCGCATGATAACAAAGTAAATGTTTAATACATGTTAAGAATAAAAGAATTGAAAGTCAAAGATTTCAATTTTTGCATATCTCCTCTTTGATGAGAAAAACCTTTTATTGTGACAGTTTTTGGTTCTCATTAAAATGATAAAATATGTAGATTGAAGTGGCTTTTCATTCTTCTTCTCATAGTCATGCTCCAGTTCCTCCATCGCATAAATACCTAATGATTAAATAAAACCTAAAAAGCAACAAATGATTAGAAATCTAAATGGGAAACAGATACATATCTACAATTGTACAAAAGAACCATAACTTGTTTGATAGGTTATAAAGAACTTTCAGAATTGAAAAGATGGCTTTAGGAATTGGATCTTGCTAATTTGCTCTACTCAGGAGATTGGCTTCAACAAAAACTTTTTGTATTTGACTGTGAAAGAGAGCCTGGGAAACAGAAGAGAGAGATTGGCTGAAATGGTAAGAATGAAGATAGCCAGAGAGAAGAGAATGAGTCACATAATACCATAGGTCGGGTATAAAATTATTTTTGGGCAAATTACACTCCTCTCCCTTGAGATTTGAAGAAATGACACCCCCCTCCAAACTTGAAGGGAAAAATATATTTTCCCCCTTGCAATTCATTTGACCAAACTAACATAAATTAGAGTTAAAAATGTTGTATTAAACTGCCCTTTGATTAAGGGCGAATTTGAAAAACTATTCTCCACTTATCCTTAAATTTACCCATTATTTTTTTCATGAATCAGTCGGGTATTAAATCAAAATAAATAAATCCAATTAAAAATGAAAAAATAAAAATGTTGATGAGGTAAATTGTGAGAGCTCCAAAGCTTATGTGTTAAACTCTAATGAGGTAAAAAATAAGTCAAAAGCTTTGGTTTTATAATGTGTGTGTCTATATATATATTATGGGAAATGTTAATCAATACCCTAAAAGCATTAGTTTAGAAACTATTTTTAGAAATATTTTATGAGAAAATTATAAAGCAATTAATTTTGTTGACATCTTTTTATATTTCTCATAAAAGTAGTGTCAAAACTCTCCAAGTGTGGTTTATTAACAATTTTCTTAGGGCATCCATTAACATGACCCATAAATTATAGATAAAAAATCAATAGCTACCTCATTTATAAGAGTATTAGCATTAGTTCGTGCAAAAATTTATGTCTATTTTAGCATAAAAAATTATTTTTTCTATTGTACACACTCATTTTTCAAAATACCACACATCAGATTCACTTGTACACTATATTTCATTATAATAACAAATATTTTTAATTGTTTCTCTTTCTTCACACACAACAATCACCATTCATTTTCTTCCTCCATCCTTGGGATATGTAAAGAAAAAAAATAAAAAAATAAAAAACTAAATGTAAAATGAATAGTGTCAATATAAATTTATACAGTTACTGTAGCAAATTTGTAAATTTATATAATTATACAATAACTAATGTGGGTCAATTTTAGGCAAAACTGGGTAAATTTTACACGTTTTTATATTATATACTAACTAATGTAAGTACTCTAAAATGTTTAAATTTTGAGTTTTTTATACTTAAATTATGCGTAAAAGATGAGCTTATGATCAAAAAGCAAATAACATCTGATTGATAAGAAATTTGACATGAGTATTAGGAATATTGAGAAAATATAATTTAGTGATGAAAATTTTAAAATATTAATTCGATAAAAAATTAGTAGGTGGCGTAACTTTATTTAATGTTAAATTAGATGTAACTTGATCTAACCCAAATAGAACATTAATTATTTAAAATATTCTAAAAAAGATAATGAAGTAAACCTTTCCTTAAGTTTTACACCACATACTGCTTTATAATTAAGTACTGCGAATACTAATGATAATATTTTGAGAACAGTGGATGAAAATGATGATTGAAACAATTCCGAATCAAACAATTCTTATTAGAATAATATTAAAACACAAGTGTGATTAGAAAATACTAAAAGTTGGAACAATGTACGTATATTTTTCATAATTTATTATATACATTTAAATATTATTCAAAGAGGATTTTCTAAGAATAATTATAATATATTGTAAACAATTTAACAAAGCAATTCAATATGATTAGTTTTAAAATATACTTTATGTTGAGAATAGTTATCTTATAATTTTGTGATACTTATTCTTTTTAAATGTAAAGTAATTTTGATTTCATTCATAATAGACATGTACATATTAATAGACATTCCATTCATAATTCCATTTTGATTCCATTCGTGACGGTGCCATCGCAGCATAAGCAATCAGCTATGCAAGGTTGGTCAATGCCTCAATAACTGAGCCTGGCTTGTCGTTGGTTAGGCCCCTGTAGATTAAGAATGGGATGTGGAGTTCTAAGTCAAATCACAACTACGATGTGAATTGCTATTTTTGGGGGTGGGTTATATGGGAAATTATGAGGTGGTTTGTGGTTAATGGCAGTGATAGCTGGGGCTGTTGGTTAAGGGATTGTCATGAGTCTGGCCCATATGGGTCAAGTTTGATATGGGTTTCGAGCATGGGGTTTATTGGCCATAATGGGTTTCGGATTGGCATGGGCTTGGTTAGTTTGAGTAAATCGGATTAGATGAGGGTGATTGTGGATAACGAGTTTGTAATAAGGAGGCTTCGAAGGGAAGTTGCTTTGGTGAGTTGTTTGCAGACATGGCAAAATAGGCAGGCCAGGTTTGGGTTTGGTTGATTGGTATTTTTTAAAATGATTTAAAAAAAAAAAAATGTATTTGTCACTTTGTAAGTCATGTAACAAATTACTTGGTGTGAAATACATTATTCTGAATTCACCACTTATATCAAGAAAGAGCACAATTCAACAAATTGATACTTAATAATTATAAAATTATACAAATCCCGACTTTTCTAACCAAAAAAAAATAGCATAAATATAAAGGAGTGTAGTCTAGCATTTGAAAATTTAATTAAAAACAAACACACAAGTTTCCCTTCTACACAATATCAATATCCCAAAACATATAACAAAATTGCGAATGCCCTATTGGATAGGTAATTTGACAAAGAAAAAAAAGGTAAATTACAGTAAATCCACCTGTAGTTAGGCCCATTTTCACTTTACCTACCCATAGTTTAAAACTTGACACTTTACCCACCTGATGTTGACTCCGTTAACCTTCCGTAACCCACCTCTCCATTTGCTATTAGAAAAACACATTTTTAAGCATAAACAAATATAACAA
This sequence comes from Quercus lobata, assembly GCF_001633185.2. Classification (NCBI taxonomy): domain Eukaryota; kingdom Viridiplantae; phylum Streptophyta; class Magnoliopsida; order Fagales; family Fagaceae; genus Quercus; species Quercus lobata. The sequence goes on along the minus strand of NC_044905.1, from coordinate 55,196,067 downwards.
GAATAAAAAAGCTAGGGTTTTAAATTGTGAATTGGGCAACCAAATTTACACAATTTCTAGCTAAGCCCAGTCCCTTCCTCGTCACTTTGCCTACCCATAGTTTAAAACTTGACACTTTACCCACCTGATGTTGACTCCGTTAATCTTCCGTAACCCACCTCTCCATTTGCTATTAGAAAAACACATTTTTAAGCATAAACAAATATAACAAGAATAAAAAAGCTAGAGTTTTAAATTATGAATGGGGCAACCAAATTTACACAATTTCAAGCTAAGCCCAGTCCCTTCACCGTCACAGTTGTAGTCGACTAGTAAATTCACTCTCCCATTCTTCTCTTCTCATCTCTCCTCAATTCTTTCTTTCTTTATCAAATTAAAATATAAAAAATGTAATCAATGTATAAGGATAAAAGAAACCCATTTATCCAAAAAAAAAAAAAAAAAAGATAAAAGAAACCCGCTACAATAACAACTTTTAGATGCAACATCTTTATAATGTGCCAAACCTCACTTGAACCACTAGCCCTTCTATGCAGATGGATGAATATGTGTAACAGATAAGAAGTGTAGTGCATCAAGTTAGCTGGGTGCAATTTTCATTGGAGAGAAGGAAATTGAGGGACAATAGGGGTTGGGGAAGAAATCTAGGAAGACATAGCCTACTCATGGTAGATATATGCTTTGGGATTTTTTTTTTTTTTTTTTTTTTTTTTAAAGATTCAGGTAATAGTTTTGATGTTGGAAGGTTCCTTTCTTTCTTTCTTTGATGGTGTTTGGTTGTGTAGAAAAGACCAAAAGTTAGGAGAGAGACAAGCTAAGATCAAGGTCAATCCACGGCAATAACAAACCAAACCCACCCTTAAAAAGTGTTACTGGATTTCTCTCCCTATCTTACACTCTGATCTATCACCTAGGAGCCATCACCATGACACCAAACCCATGGCTGACCTATCGTGATCCAAATCCACAGCTGGATTTTTCTTTACCTCACTCTTCAGTTGTTGGCTTATCTCTATCTCACTCTCTTTTGTTGATAACATTGCTAGTTGTTTTGAGATGTTGGTCTTCTTGTAAAATTTGGTTCAAAATTTTGAGTTGTTGTGAGATTGTTGATATCGTTATAGATTAAAAATAATTTCATTGAGCCCTTTGATTGGTGTGTTGTTCCTCCACTTTGTTCTCATTGAAGTTGATGAGCAATTAAAAACCCTAACTTTTATTTTTTTTATTTTTTTTATTCTTGTTATATTTGTTTTTGCCTAAAAATGTGTTTTTCTAATGACAAATGGAGAGATGGGTTACGGAAGGTTAACAGAGCCAATCTTAAGTGGGTAAAGTGTCAAGTTTTAAACCACGGGTAAACAAAGTGAAAATGAGTCTAACCATAGGTGAGTTTACTATAATTTGCCCAATAAAAAAACATATAAGAAATTTACAAATCTTGAAAACTATTTTCATAATATAATATCTTGAAAAACAACCTAACATTTTTGTTTAATTTTAGATGCATTGTAGTTGTCACTCTATTTCAATTAGGGAATATACATCAAAATTTGATTGTTTATTTATTTATACATTGTCGCTTTTAATAGGCTTGTGGAGTGACCATCACTAAGTGTATATATATATATATATATATATATATATATATGAAACTCCTTATTAAAGGCTCGAACCTAGGCTCTTGCCCCTTCCCCACAAACCCCACCCCATAAGAACTTGTACTTGTGAAGTGACTATCATGGTAAAGGTGTGTGATGGTCTCTTTTCATACTTAGCAATGCTTCTCGTACATGTCTATAATTTCAAATATATGTTTTTTATTCTACTACAACTAGGTTATCTTAGCGTGTAATTTATCATTTAATATCTAAATTTTTTTACTTATTGCCTTATTCAAGTGAGAATAATGCCCCAATAATGCATCTTTCAATTCGCTTGAATGCAACTAAATAAACATCTCATATATGTATATGAATGGCGTTATCCAAAAAACATTAAAAATTATATGGTTTCTTAATAAAAATAATAATCACGTGGCACTAGAATTATATTTATCAATTTAATTTTTTTTACAATTTTTTTTTTATAATAAAAAAACGTGTCGGATCACGAGTCAACTTGTTTTTACTTCAAATAAAAATATAAATGTTCAAGTTGGGTTATCTGTTATCGGGTCCCAACTTGTTTTTCCATGTCTAGTTGTTGGGATTAATTGAATGTTGAGTTTGAGTTCAGAAAATAAAAATAAGGGAAAAGAGAAACAACATGACCACCTAGAACTTGCCAATCCTAGGCTTCACCACCTGAGGGTGCTTAGAATCACCACCAAGATTAGCGAAACATCTCTAGTAAAAAAAAAAATTATTTAAATTGCTCCACTCAAACCATTTCATCTTTCTAATAAGTTTCCAGGATTATATTAAGGCGCAATTACAACCCAAAGAATCCTCAATCATAATAAAAGCTAAATTCAAATTTCAAAAATAAAATCTGATATCTTAAAAGCGCACACACATAACAAATTCTGAAATAATTTTGGTTGTGCTCGTTGCATGACAAACTGTCATCAATTGGCACCATAATAATAAAATTCTTGCAAACCACATATAACCCTTGAGCATGCCAAACGATTATTACTCTGGGACAAGGTACCTTGTGTTTCCGCTTTATGCGACGAGTGTTCCACTGCGTGTGGTGGTTGAAACAGAAGATCATTTTCACTCCTCTAAAACAACTTTCACGACATCTCGGCGTACTCCAATATCATTAATATAACGATTGACACAGTATGTGCCACAACTTGCCACCAGACGAGCAACGCTGGTAGCTGCATATCCAACTGGTGAAGAACGGGCTAGAAACGCAACTGGTACAGAAAGGATAACACCAGCAGCAGCTTGAAAGGTTGCCGCCTGACCACTCTGGCCCCCGTCAACAGTAGGAATCACTTTCCAGCCAGTTTTGCAGCATAATGCAAAGTCTTCACAGTTGTTTTTCATAACATCATAGACACCAAAGCCCTTCCGGAGGAAATAAAAGGCACGATGAATAACTTGTTCTTCTGACTCAGATGAAGCACGAGTGCAGGTACCTCCACGAGCTTTGGCAAGAAAGAAAGCTGGTGTGACACCATACTCATAGCGGTAGACATCTCCACCTGAAAGAAAACAATCTATACAAGAAGAGATGACTCCATCACTCCTTGATTGATCACTACATATTGGGCATGGATTGTCCAAAGGATGTTGAGGTAATGAGCTCCCAATGATGTGGTCTAACCCAGTTCCCGTACCAATTTCCTGGCCTTCTCCTCGAGTAAAGTGTATAACATTTCCCTTGTCAACATATATCCCTGTTGTTACAAAGTAGAATCTAGCTGTTTTTACTTGAAACAACTAAAATTGTAATATACATAGATCAAGCAAACTAGAAATCAACTCTTGCTCTATCGTTCATCTCAAAAAAGAAATCAACTCTTGCTGTAAAAACAATTTCCAAGAAAAGACGATTGTGTTCATTCAATCAAACACAAAGAACCCTTTAACTGCTAGTATAAGTGTATAACCCTTCTCTTTTTCAAATTACTGCTCTACTGGTATAATTAGATAAAGGTAAGCATTGATTAGGATTTCGGCATTGTAATCAACCCCAACAGTTCAACTATAGTCCTACAAAAATGTAAATTTGAGGCCAATTCCAAGAGCCCTTAATACCATTACGTCCATTACAAGATTATTAAAAAAATATGCATAGTTACCATTTCGAGATGCACAAAAGCATTTCTAAGTGAAAAAGACATAGGACACATTGAAAATATAGCATCTAATTGGGTTTTTGCTAGAAAATATAATAAATTATTAAAAATAGTATTGTGGTAAAATTCTTTGGGAGAATAGTCTTTCAAAACACAATTTCGGTTATATCACATCTTGCACTAAAATCATATTTTTTTAAAACAACAAAATTCAAAATTTCAATACTTAAATTCGTCATTGTAAATAAAATAAATATTAGTATTTTTTTTTAAAAAAAATCAGCACATAATTTAATGGAGCCATATTAACTTTATTTGTTTTTGTATTGTGTTCTTTCCTGAAACATTGGAGAGGTATGTCCCACAAACGTAACTCCAGTTTCGTAAATAGTAGTAAAATTTCCATCAAAATTTGTGATCAGGGTTGACAAAACAAACGAGAAATATGAGAAAAACAGATCCTATTATGAAGGAGTAAAGCAAATGCAGGAGTTAGATACTAATCAACAAAAATAAATAAAAATGATGATTATAGTCAGAAAGGAAAAGAGGAAAAAATGGAAAGGGCACCGTGGTGGGAGTAGGTATAGGCGAGTCTATAGGAGTAGATATGATCCCCAGGTTTTAGATCCTCCCTCTTGATCTTGTTCGTCAACACTCCCATTGCTTTGATCTTTCTCTCTGCTCTGCTCCCTTGTCCAATGCGCGCAATCGCTTCTTTCTCCTGTAAGGGATTCCTTTCCTTTCCTTTACTTCCTCTTTCCCTTTTTTATTTTTTTTATAATACACTCTTTGTTTTTAAATTTTGATTTTCATCCCTAAAATTTAAAGTGAAAATTAAAATTTAATGCTTCAAAATTTTTAAAAGTTATTAGTTTCGCTTTACTATTTGATTACACCTAAGTTAGTACTCACATGGATGGTATCAATTAATTATAAGTGTTTATTGGGTTTTAATTTTTATTTTTTTCATCAATCCTTTCCAGTATTTCGAGATGACTGTATATACAGGACATACATTTCCAGTTTGTCCCAACATTTCAACAATCTACCATGTTTAGCGCTAGGGGGAGTGTATATATAGCTCTAATTGAATTGAGCTATTTATAAACAACTCGTGTTTGGCTCCAGAAAAAAATTGTTAATATTCATTTACTTAGGAAATAAATTAAACTCAAACCCAAGTTTAGGATCAATTTAAAGGAGTCAAACTCAAGCATAATAATATAAAGCTCGATTAACTCAATTTAACTATATATTGTGTGTGTGTATGTATATATATATATATATATATATATTGAGAAACAAACACACACATATGAGAGAGGGAAAGGAGTTCTAATACAAAGACACATTACAACTCTACTCAAAAGTCATGGTAACTTTTAAGGGAGGGTGGGACAAGTTATACTACACACAACACACTTTCTTAAGTAATGTGGAACAATTACTCATTTTTTTCTTTATATGTTTATTTGTATAAATATATAAATAAAATATACTTATATACACTAGATAGTTGTGTACAATTGTAAATAAGTTCCTAAGATATTTTCTTCTCAAAAAGGTTCATGAGATATTAAATTAGTATTAATAATTTATTGATGATATAAATAGTTTGTTTTGCTATAAAAATCATATAACTTTTAACAATACAAGGTTAGTATGTTTAATTTTTACAAGTTCATAAAAGAAACTCATTCTATTTAAAGTAACTCTAATAATATAATTTCAACTATAATTTATTTATTAATTATTAGCATAGATTTGTGAAAGGATAAGAAAAAAATAGTTGTGATATTTACTGTATAAAGGAAAAGAATAAAGTCAAAAGTTTTTTTGGAGAAGAAATAAAGTGAACTAAGTTTGAACATGTAGTCTAGTTTGTTTTGTAAGCTTGAGCTCGACTTGTGTTCAAATAAATTTAAATAAATAGTCACGAACATTTAAGACTCAACTTATATACAACCTTACACGTCTGGCTAGAGATAGGGTGCAAAACTCTCAAAATGAGTGCCATGTCATGGCATTGATTCAAGTGTGACTTATTTCTTGCTGCATATTTAGCAAAATAGAGGCACGAGTTGCTACATCCACAAAATCTTTCACAGTAAATTTTATGTGGTAATTTGTTATGAATTCTTATCTACGTTCATCATTGATATTATTTTTTTACTTACCACTTACAAATTCACCAGATAAGATTTTTTATGAAATTATTATGACAGTGTTGTATCTCTAGTATTTCTCAACATAAGAAATTAATAGGAGAAAAGTAAAAATTTAAAGAAAATTAAATTTAAAATAATTTTTGTTACATTTTTTTATTATAAAAGATTAGAAAATTTTTTATTACGTTTTAATTTTAGGATAATTTTGTTATTAACATACTATCGTGCATGACATGTGATAACATATTCCATCCATTTAACTAACCAAAATCTAACATAATGATTGATGACTAATTTGATCATTTCTCTAAGGGATTAAAAACTTCAAATTGGAATAATATTTGGTTTGATTTGACCTAAAGTTCAAAGGGGTATTTGCGTATTTAACCTTTAAAATTTTTACAAATATACCAATTACTAAGTGGGGCTTGAGTGTTTTCTCCCCGGGCTACTAAATGAGAAGAAAACTTGTCAGGGGAAATTTGATGGCTAAATGACAAAAATGCCCACGTACAAATTGCAAATGGGCTTCAGAATGTTGCTTCTCTCTCTCTCTCTCTCTCTCTCTCTCTCTTTTTCCTGGGGCTATGGCGTGGTACTTTGTTTTGTTTTGTTTTGTTTTTGTTTTTGTTTTTTTGTTTAACTTGACATACCTTTTTTTCTAGACATAATTTTTATTTTTTAATAAATTTGGGTGATTGATTTTTTTTTTTTTTTGGTTGCATGTCACGTTTTTGTTTTAATTCGACATCATTTTTAATAAGGATATATGAATAAATTTATACGAACTCATTGTTTCCATCCTTGCTACTTTTTCACTCTCAACCAAACAAAAAGGAGGGAAATTAAAATCATTTGTATTCTCCCACTTTTTTTTATCCTCACATAATTTTCTATTCTCCAACCAAACGAACCCTAGTGTGGTTTATATGGGTCTTTTAAGAACATTTAATTTTTTAAAATCCAAATGTCTCTCATTTATCTATAATTTTTTTACAAATTTGAAGGAATTGGAGGATTTAAATGAAAAATGATCTTTTTGCATGAGCCCTAAAACAATCAAAACAAAACAAAAATTGTTCTTCTAAGTTCTAACACACAATCTCTCTTGTCACGGTAAGCATGATTATAGAAATACGCACAATAGCGACAACAAGGGGTGGTGGCGCAGTTGGCTAGCGCGTAGGTCGCATAGCTTCGTTGAGTTATCCTGAGGTTGAGAGTTTGAGCCTCTCTCAACCCAATATTGTTATGCTTTAGGTTTTCTGGTTACATTGAGAACTGACAAGGGATTTCACGTGTGCAACTTGTCAATGTAATAAAATATTTATAAAAAAATTAAAAACATACATAATATTCTCCATTCAACATCATGGTTTTCAAACCCGGATCATTCATTGAACTGTAAAAGGGAGAGATTCAAGATTTTTGAGGTCGAACCGGGGTCGAACCGTGATGACGTCATAATTAATTTAATAATTATTTTAAATATATATAAAAACATTAAAAACCAAACAGCCTACTCTCCCATGTAAAATAATTTCAACAAATTTCCCATGTAAATTCATTATTCGAATACCATTTCACAAGTATATATGAATCTCCAAGACAATTTTTCCAATTGAAATTTCAAGAAACTTTTCCAGTCATCAATCAACTAAAAGAAAATACCATAATACTACTTCCATCTACTATTACTTTCTGTGTGGTTAATGCAATCATAAAGCAACACTAAATTACTATAATAGAGGAGGCAAACGAAAACCCACAAGAAAAAAAATAATTTATTATTATTATTATTATTACCAAAAAAAAAAAAAAAAAACTGATAATAAGTCCAAAATTCTAAACATCCCTACAATTATTCTAATTAAGTAAAACCCATTTAATATTTTACCCATTTTTAGAAACCAGTAATTCTTATACTCAAAAAAAAAAAAAAAAAAAACCACTGAAAAATCGAGTATACTCCATGATCAGAAACATTCCTTTCCGAACCTCAAATGTAGCGATCAAAAACCATATCTTGCACACAAAAAAAAAAAAAAAAAAAAGATCGAAATAATTGTTTACTTTTTCTTTTCCTGCATTTTCTTCTGCAACCAAATGAAAAACCCAAAACAAAGAGCGAACCTCAAGAATAGAGGAATTATCAGAGTGAATATGAGGCCAGAATTACCGTAGGTTTCGCTGGAACAGAATGCCACTGCCGAAGCTGTCCTTTAAAAGCTGAGACTGTGCTGTGGACCGCACTCGTCCCCGGCATTGGGATACGCTGGAGCAAAGTGGCAGCGACGGAGGCGGGCTCAGCGAGCTACTGCGATCTTGGCTGAGAGAGAAGAGCGTGAGAGAGAGGCAATGAGTGAGTTGCGATTTGGGCTGAGTTGCGATGGCGACGAGGGAGAGAGGCAGAGACGAGAGAGTGATTGAGAGAGTGAGGAAGAGGCAAAGAGTGATTGAGAGAGTGAGGGACTTGAGGGTTTCGTTTCAAGGTAATTTAATCAGAATGCCCCAAACGACGCTGTATTAGGGAAAAAAAAGGGACAAAACGACGCTGTTTTAAGCTAAAACAAGGCAGTCCATTTGGACCATGTGAACCGATCACGGTTCACAGAACCGGACGGTCGGACCGCAGTTCGGACGGTTCCATGCTTTTTTCGCATGGAACGGTTCTTCACCTTAAATGGATCGTAGATGTGAATGGTTCGAGGGTTTTCTGGTCTTACCGTACGGTCCGGTCCGGGTTTAAATTCCATGTTCAACATTAATGTTCACAATATCTTCAAATCACATTCTTAAAAATATGATAATAGATATCTGAATGATTAAAACTGAAACCATATCTGGCACTGCATGTGTTTTGATGAAATGTGGAAACATACCCAGTAATAAGAAATTCTTCATGTGAAATTGGTGCTGACTTCATAAAAACAAAATTCTTAAAGTCAATTTCACTTAAAGAATGCTATTTCCTTGTTCCAAAAAAAAAAAAAAAAAAAAAAAAAAAGCATTCTTCATGTGAAATTGACTATGATTTGTTTTTCTTTTTTCTTTTTATGAAGCTAGCACCAAAACATTGGAGTGATAGAGATTTCCATTCACTAACTTGACTTTCGAAGGGTTTTTGGCCGGTATCACACCGGTACGTTCTGTTTAGTTTTATTGTTCTCATTCACGAGTACCCATTGGAGTGACTTGGATCCTACAACTCATTGACGATTTTAGTTCATCATAAAAAACACTTCATGCAAAAACTCTCAACTTCAATGAATGGTTACTAAGAATTGAATATAATAAAGTATGAAAACTAACTATTGATCATGAACAAGAACAAAATAGATTGCAAACCAATTAATTCTTGGAATTGAAGTAAGATCGAGAAAATTGTTTTAAAAAATTAAAATTAAATTTTTGGCACTTGGGTCAATAAGATAATGCAGTACATACTAGGTAAATCCGAAGGCTCCCACTTGCACACATTAACTTCAGGCATGACATGAACTTGGGAGTCATTGCCTTCCATTTTGAGCCTCAGATAGTGACTCACGAGTTCTTCATCGGTTGGGTGGAATCTGAATCCCACTGGCATCGATTCCATTCCTTTAATGCTTGTCATTTTTCAATAACTTCAACTTTCATTAATAAGAAGAGAAAAATATAAAAACAAAAACAGATTTTAATACATTATTAATCATACATCTTGTACTCTATTACCTTGTTATATATTTATTTTTTGAGAAATAATTACAACATGTTGCTAATCCCGCAGCTCAAACCCTTTACCCCCTAGACTCCCAAGCACTTTGTGCATAGGGAGGTGCCAATTTAGCTACAAGGCCTTTGATTATTACCTTGCTATTTAATTATTTTTTTTCCTTTACAGTACTATTTTTATAATAAATCCAACTTCTCATACTTAATTCTTTTAGTAAGGTTAAAAATACATAGGGATGGAATAAAATAATAATATTTAAGATATTTCTACAATAGACATCTATGATGTTAGCAAAACGCAAAAATCTAGCATTAGGTGTGGGTATTTAGCACCCAAAAAAAAAAAAAAAAACCATTAGGTGGTTTATTTATTTATTTATTTTTAAAGCAATTGGTGCCTCAATAAAATGCAAAATAACTAAAAACAAGTTTTAGAGCATTGAATGGGAATGCACTAAAATCCTATTTTCAAAACTTGAATTAAAAAAGCTGCTAGATACCTGAATGTTATCAATGTAATATCAATTTAAATAATTTTTATTAAAACTATAGGGCTTGGGTCTGGGTGACCAAGAGCGGCCCATGTGACCAAGGCCCAATATTGTGGGGATAGGATCAATCCACCAATAAATGTGCAAGGGTCTAAGTATAGCGTTCAAGAAACCCTATTGTGTTCGGGTCAGGTCAGGCCTGGTACAAACTAATAAACTAGGGGAAATCTAACAAGGGGACGTTCAAATTTAGGTCGGTAACTAAGCATTGTTAGTGCCTTTGGGAGACTCGCTACCGAACGTTATTTGGCGTTTGGAACAAGTTTCAAGAGAATTGTCAGAAAGCATGATGCTTTCCTAGGATTTTGGCGAAAGTGGAAATACGTGTAAATTGGTGAAATGATAATGATAAGTGCCCCATTAAGGAGAGACTATAAAAGAGGGATAAGAAGGCAAATAGAGAGTTAGTTGGAAAAACACTAGGAGGAACATAGGGAAAACACAGGAAATAGGAGTAGACACAAGGAAAGGTGGTAATACACACAAGAGGGAAGAGAGTGTGAGTAAACAAAGAGGGAGAAGAACGACAAAAGGGGGAGGTGTGTGGATCAAAAAGGGGTCTTTTTTGGAGAAGGATACAACTTGGACTTACTAGTTGGAGCTGGGGGCTCTACCTGTAGGATCACAAGTAAGCCCACAAATAAATAAATTAGGGGCCAAATCCTTCATACTATAGCCTAAGCAGGTTTGGGGACCACAATTGGTGCCGTCTGTGGGAATCCTACTTAACTTGAGGCTTCGAGCTAGCTTGATACTGTCCTATCATGGAGGGCCCGCATGTTGGAGAGGGTTCTGCTTAAGGAAATCATTCAAGGGCCTCCTCAAAGGGTCGTAAGAGGTTGGAAAGGGAGCATAGAAAGGAACAACAACACATGCAAGATGGACACGAGACAAGGCTAGATTCTGATGAGGGATCTTCATAGGGGGAATGAACTATGTCTTATCCTCGAGCGGTCTCACCATAGCAATCGGGTACGAGAGTTGGAGAATTTATGAAAGCAAGTTAATGACTTGGAGGTTGAACTGACGGGCCGACACCGTAGAAGAGACTGGGAGGATTCCTCTGACAACCTCGATTACATTACAGGAGAATCATCTTGAGGTAGCAGTTCACGACAGTCAAGAGACAGATCTTATGAAACCATGAGGCATCATCACGAATCTCCCCATCATGAAAGGTCCAGGCACCATAATGCTGCTTTGGACACTATGAACCATGCGTTAAGAAGAGCTACCCATTCACCATTTTCCGACGAGATTGAAAGTACGGAAATGCCAAGGTGATTCACTCGACCACCGTTCACCATTTATGATGGAAAACCGATCCGGTGGATCATGTAAGTCACTATATTCAAATGATGTCGCTCTATTCTCAGAATGATGGTTTGATCTGTAAGGCGCTCCCATCCAGTCTTAGGCCGACGGTTATGAGGTGGTTTAATGGATTAAGGAAAGGGTCTATTTGAAACTTTAGGGAGATAATGCAAGCGTTTGGGGCGCGATTTATAATGTGTAGTAAAGTTCCTTAACTGATAGTTGCTTTATTATCCATGAGGATGAGAAGTGGGGAAATCTTCCGATCTTATGTGTACGGGTATTGAAAGCTGTACAATGAGATAGAAAGGGGGAATGAGCGGGCAGCTGCTAGCACCTTCCAACTTGGTCTCCCCGAGGAGTCAGATTTGAGAGATTCTTTGACCATGCGGCCTCTCGAAGGCATGCACCAGCTTATGAGAAGGATTGAAGAGTATAATAAATTAGAGGACGACTGACTACAGGGCAAAGGTAAAGCCCCAGCTTCTTTGCAATACCATAAGGAGTATTGTCCCGAGAAGTTTCAGCAAAAAGCTGGGAAGGAGCCAAGGGCCCCCAGTGTGGGCTCAACACCGCGGACCGAGGGAGTTAATGTGACTTTCAAGGAGCCTGTCTATAAGATCCTTGAGTGCAGTAAGAATGATCCTTATTTTTTACGGTCGGGAAAGATGGGTGGGGACCTAGTGAGAAGGAATCAGTGCTTATATTATACTTATCACAGAGAAAAAGGTCATACTACCGAGCAGTGTCACGTGTTGAAGGATCACTTTGAGTAGCTTGTAAAAGCAGGGCATCTTAAGGAATTTCTGGTCGATAAGAAGGAGCAAGCATAGGCCAGGGATTGGGAAATCAAAATGACCATGTACTTCCCCCTCCCTTGGGAGTTATTGAGGTCATTCATGCAACCTCTAGGGGAGTAAATTTGAATAGTCGGAAGGGCATATTGAGTGTAGTGACTCTGCCTGAAGCAGACGTTACAGATCGACTTGAGAAGAGGCCCAGGAGGATTTCAATCCCGATCACTTTTAGTGAAGTAGATTTGGAAAGAATATCCCAGCCATATGACGATGCTTTGGTGGTGACTTATCAGATTGGAAAATTCCTAGGAAAGAGGGTCATGGTAGATTAATGGAGTTGAGCTGAGATCATGGACCTCGATCTTTATAAGGGACTGGGGCCGAAACCAGAGGATTTGAGTAGATATAACACCCTGCTTGTAGGGTTTGCTGAAAGGGTCGTGACTCCCGAGGGGCAGATAAAACTCCCAGTGGTGACTGAAGGAAAAGAAGTGAAAGTAAATTTTATTGTGGTCAATGCCTTCTCGCCAGTCATGATGATTTTAGAGCGTCCTTGGATTCATGCCATAGGGGCAGTACCATCAACACTACATCAAAAGATCAAATTCCCTATCGAAGATGGGGTTGCGATAGTCTGGGCCAATCAAAAAGTAGCAAGGTAGTACTTGGTGGCAGCAATAAGCCATGAGATTAAGTAGAAGGACCAAGTTAATCGAGAGCAGTTATAGAAATTACTGATAACCAAGGGTCTAATAGGGGTAGGCATTGTGGAAAATTTGGTCCAGGTATGAATTATGTTGTATTCCAACAAGTATTTCTGACTAGGAAAGAGCATGTCAGTAGAAGACCGAGTGGAAATTCTATTATATTTGGTGTAAAATTTGGACGTGTTCGCATAAAGTCCGTACGAAGTACCCGAAGTTGACCCGGCTTTTATTATACACATGTTAAATGTAGACCCTCTGGTCCCACCAAAGAAGCAAAGACCGATGAGGTCCACAAAACCTCATATGGAAGTAGTGAAGGAGGAAGTTGAGAAACTAAAATGGTTGGAGGCCATTAAGGAAGTGTTTTTCCCTTAATGTTTGGCTAATTCGGTGGTGTTGAAAAAGAAGAACGGAAAATAGAGAGTTTGCATTGACTTTATCGACTTAAATCGAGCATGTTCGAAGGACCCATTCCCGGTACTAAAGATAAATCAATTAGTTGATGCCATAGTTAGACACTAGAGGATGAGCTTTTTGGACGCCTTTCAAGGTTACCATCAAATCGTTTTGGCACCCAAGGATCAAGAGAAAACTTCTTTTATTACGCCTGAGGGAAATTACTACTATACAGTGATGCCTTTTGGGATGAAGAATGCGGGGGCTACGTATCAATGGATGGTTACTTGCGTGTTCAAGGATCAGATCGAGAAAATGGTGGAAGTTTACATTAATGACATAATAGTGAAGACTAAGAAGAGTGGAAGGCATGTGCGTGACCTGGTTGAGGTCTTTGAAATATTGAGGCATCACAAGTTATGCCGTCATGTAGAAAAATGTGCCTTTAAAGTGGGATTAGGCAAGTTCTTGGGTTATATGATAACCACACAAGGCATAGAGGTGAATCTCGACTAGATTATAGCTATTCAATAGCTACGCCCGCCCAACAATCCTAAAGAAGTGCAAAGACTTATTGGGATGATTGCTGCCTTGAATAGGCTTGTATCAAGATCAGCAGATAGATACAGATCGTTCTATCAATTGTTGAAGAAGTGGAAGGGTTTTCAATGGACGGAGGAATGTGACATGGCATTTAAAGACTTAAAGTCTTACCTAGCTAGTCCACCTATTTTATCTTGACTTGAGCCTGAGGAGGATTCATATATGTATTTGGCAGAATCCAATCATGCTATTAGTTCAGTGTTGATTAGACAACAGGAGGGGTTCTAGAGATCGATATATTATCTTAGCAAAATGTTGGTGGATGCAAAGACTCGATATTTGCCGCTAGAGAAAATGGCATTGACGCTGGTGCATGCTACGAGGAAACTACCGCATTATTTCCAAGCTCACATAGTATGGGTATTGACCGAGCACCCCTTATAGTCACTTTTGAGGAGGTCAGATTTCACTAGGAGGATAGCAAAATGGGGGACAAGACTGGGAACATTTGACATATAGTATAAGTCGAGAAATTCCATTAAGGGCTAGGTGTTGGTAAACTTTGGCTGAATTTACTCCTTCTCTAGGAGCTTCTATTGGAATATGTCAAGTCATGGTTAAACAGTGGCAAGTGTACGTGGACAGTGAATCTAATGCAAGGGGGTCGGGGTTGGAATCGTAATGGTGTCTCCCGAGGGATTGAGATTGGAAAAGTCACTCAGATTGGGCTTTCACGCTTCAAACAATGAAGCAAAATATGAAGCCCTTATTGTTGGATTACAGGTAGTAAAAAGGCTTGGTGTTGAAGAGGTAGAAGTGTTCTTGGATTCAAGATTAGTAGTGACTCACATAGAAGGGAGCTTTGAGGCAAGGGACTATCGCATGTCACAATATTTAAAGTTTTTTGGATCTCTGCGAGCGAACTTCCAAAAAGTTAGCGTAGTCAGAGTGCAGAGAAGTTAAAACAATCATGCCGACTCCTTAGCCACATTGGCTTCCTCTTCTAATAAATGCATTCCCCAAATGATTTTTGTGGAGGTATTGAAACAATTGAGTATTGAGCAACAGAGGGCGGTGGCGGTTGCATCGGCGGAGGAGACTAGTTAGTTGGATCCTTATGTTGCATTCCTATCTAATGGGTCTTTGCTGATAGATGGGAAAGAAGCAGAGAAGGTGTGGAGAACGTTGGCTCATTTTTGGTTATTCAAGGATAAAAAGTTGTATTGACGTTCGTTTGGATGTCCATACTTATTATGTCTTCACTCGAGCAAGACCGTTGAGCTGCTAGCTGAGCTTCATGAAGGAATATATGGAGGGCACTCAGGGGGAGGATCACTTGCCCACCGAGCTATGACTCAAGGATTTTAGTAGTTGAATATGCAATAAGAAGCAACTGACTATGTGTGAGGGTCCTTTTTTGGACAGTACCCAGGCCCAAGTAGAAACAAGGATCCCGGGCTCTTTACTTGTTATTTTAAGGGATTGGGCTTGGTTCACCTCAGCTAAATGGGGCTGATTACAAACCAAGTTGTGCGCAAGTCATATAAAGCTCCTCAAGGCAAAAATGCGATTCCTCCTAAGCAATAAAATACCATTATAAGTGTTTTAGTGTCATAAAATCACCTTTACTCTTACGAAACAAGTAAAATAATTATTCATAATATTTACAATGAGAAAGAGAATGAAATAGAATATTTAAGGCTTATCTTTTATTGTGTAAACATTTTTAAAAAGCTCATTCACTTGGTACCCAGGGCGTACTATCATGGTACCCTAAACATGATGTCGTGGTTCCCAAGGGTACTAGGCCTGTAAGAACCCAGAATACTGATTCTCTGAACTATACAATCTTTCTCCATGTTTATTATGCAATAGAGTTTTGTCATTTCCCTTTACCTCTATAGGTCCTACATAGGAACACACTATACAATACACATATCTTTAAATAATCGTTAGTTTCTTAGATTAGGATATACATTTTAATAAATATACATATATGTAAATGAATTTCATGAGAATGATTCAGCCACGAGGATACTGGCCCCAATTCTCACAGACTTAGTGCTTTTGCACAAGACTTGTGGGATTTGGAACTCAAGTCCAGTGGCTTTGCTTGGGCATTGCCTTCCAAGATAGTTAGGTGAGGAGGATTTTTGTGGGAGAGAGTGATATCTGATGTGTGCATGTTTTGACATATGTTTCTTTAGAGGCTAAGTGATATTTTGAATGATCTCAAGGATATGGGACAAATTCCTCCACCTTGGCTCTCTTATTTTGTTTCTTTCTTTCTCTTCCTTGTTGGGTTATTAAAGCTCTAAGAATATCTTTTGAACCTCTGAACTATCCCTCTAAATCCCCATTTTTCTCCCCCTCCAAAATCCCCCCTGTTGCTATGCCTTAGTGTTCCTTTTATAGCAGACCTGGTCTGGTACCCCAGGCGAGGACGTCCCAGGTCTGCTGGGTAAAACCATGTCCTTTGGAACCTGAAAAGGTGCATTGGGTAGAGGTTTAGCTTATTTAGGCAATTATAACTAAAAATGGGCATTTGGTTTTAGCAATAAATGAAAGATTCCTTCTTGGAAAGACACAGGAATGGGTGGGCTGCTCAGTGTACTATGACAACTTTGTTGAAAATGACAATTGAGAGGAAATTGTGGGGAGGTGTCATGCACATGGGGGAACTGAGTTTTCCATTGGTTCATGCATTCCAAGCAAATATATGAGCTAAGGGAAACCTTCGAGATCCTCCTTTCACCAGAAATCACTCACCTACTAACCAAACCATTTCTCCCTTTCTATCCACTCGGGATCCCATGGGCTTGGACCATGGGTTACAAAGATAATATATGGTTTTTGTTGGATTTTTAATGGCCTTTGTGTGGGTCTGAACATACATAGGGCCTTGATGTTGATTCTTTTTGCTGCATATCCTCTGGCCTGATTGAGATCCTTGCTGCTTGTCCTCTGGTCTGATCGAGATCCTTGCTGCATATACTGTGGCCTGACCGGGATCCTTCCTTTGGTCTGACCGGATCCTCTTCTTTTTTCTTTATTATTATTATTCCTTTCTTTTTCCTTCTTTTTGGGACTTTGAGCCTTCATGGTCCTTCTTAGCTTTATGAACTAAGTCTTCTTTTGTTAAGGCCTATGGTCTTTCCTTACTTTTCATGGAACGGGCTTTCTTGTGAAATTTTGGTCCTCAACACTATGTAAAAAAATGTGATCAATGCCAAAGACACACTCCTATCCTACATCAATTGGGTGGAAATTTGAACTTGGTTACTAGTCTTTGGCCCTTCGCCCAATGGGGGCTAGATATAATTGGACCATTCCCTTGTGCGCCAGGGAGCAGGAGATATGTAGTGGTAGCAGCAGACTATTTTGCCAAATGGGTAGAAGCCGAGGCCTTGACAAACATTAGGGACATGGACGTGAAGAAATTCGTATGGAAAAACATAATTACGAGGTTCAAGGTTCCTCGGGTACTAATATCCAACAATGGGCTTTTGTTTGATAGTAAGGTTTCCAGAGAGTATTGTGGTAATCTCGGGATAATCAATAGGTACTCGTCACTGGCATACCTTTAGAGCAATGGGCAAGCAAAGGCAACGAACAAGACAATAGTTAATGGCTTGAAGAAGAGGTTGGAGGGGGTAAAAGGTAATTGGGTTGAAGAGTTGTTGAATGTTTTATGGGCCTACCGAACAACACCTAGGAGATCAATGGGTGAAACCCCCTTTTCCATGACGTACGGTGCAAAGGTAGTTATACCAATAAAGGTCAGCTTGTCAAGCATAAGGGTGATTGATTTTGCACAAAGAAGTAATAACGAGTGTATGGTAGGAAATTTAAATGCGTTGGAAAAGAGGCGAGAAATGGTAGTCGTACGGTTTGCAGACTATTAGCAAAAGTTGGCTTAGGGATATAACAGGAATGTGAGGGCTCGGGGCTTTGTGGTAGGAGATCTCGTTTTGTAGAAAGCTGTAGGAAGTATGAAAGATCAGAATGCAAGTAAGTTGGCTCTGAATTGGGAAGGACCCTATTGAGTAACAACTACGGCTGGAGCAGGAGCTTATTACTTGGAAGACATGGAAGAAAGACCTTTACCCCGACCATGGAACGTTTGTAATCTGAAGAAGTATTATCAATAAATGAAAAAGAAATGTTGTAAGATATGTCTGAGGCTGTAGATAAGTGTAAATGAAGAAGGTGGAAAGAGTTTAGTTGCATTGTTCATAGTTTTGCTAGCATTTTTCTAAATTTTTCTAAGAACAAAAACCAGTTCTCGGCCTAATTTCGGTCACCGACCAAGTGGAAACCTTAACAAATTTTTCTAAGGACAGAAACCTGACCTCGGCCTAACTCCGGTCACCAACCAGGTGGAAACTTTAATAATTTTTTCTAAGGACAGAAACCTAGCCTCGGCCTAACTCCGTTCATCGACTAGGTGGAAACCTTAATAAATTTTTTGAAGGACAGAAACCTAGACTTGGCCTAACTCCAGTCACCAACTAGATGTAAACCTTAATAAATTTTTCTTAAGACAGAACCTGGCCTCGACTTAACTCCAGTCACTGACTAGATGGAAACCTTAACAAGCTCCCCTAAGGACATAAACTTGGTCGTGGCATAATCCTAATCACTGATTAGGTGGCAACTATAATAAACCCCCTCAAGGAGAGGGACTCATTCTTAACTTAAACTTTTTCACCGATAAAAAAGAAAAAAGGAATAGAAGAAAAATGTGTAGTAAATCAATTGCTTAGTTGGGGAATGTGAATGCATTGCTTGTGTTACCGAACATCAACACTTAAGGAAATAAAATCGCCCGTGAGAAAAGGGCTCAGTCATGCAATCACACTATAAGAAAGTAAGATAAAGAATTTGATCAAAGGAATTTAAAATCATCAATATTAAGCAAACTTAAGGAAGTTTAGTACACAAATACCGATTTAATCAGTCAATTACACAGAGTTTTGGCCAAGATATGGCAAAATAAGGAAAGAAAATACATAGGCGTTCAGGTTGCCGGGAGTGACGAGGTCGATTAAAGGAGCTTCATTGGTAACAGGAGGGTCTGAGCCTAGAGCTGGTTGAGTAACGCCCTGTGTCACGGAAGGAGTAGTGGTTGTTGGGTTATCTTCATCAAGCACCACCACGTGAGTGTCAATCTGGTGAGACAACTCCCTCATTTTTAAGCTTTTAGCACCCTCCTCCTCTTCACTACTGTCCTCACTTTGTTCTTGAGCCTATGCCTCAGCCTCGGAGTCCTCGAGTAGCGGAATTTGGTCGGCACTCCTGAATGGGGAAGTATTGGGGAGACCGATAGCGTTCATTGCAACCATCCAACCCTCCATGAACTCGAACTTTTGAGCCTGGAAGATCAGTGATCCAGTTGAGTTGTTGCATCTCTAAAACCCTTATTATAGTAGGTTTGCTTTTGAGTCTTCATCGTATTCCTCAGGTCGGCGAGCTCCTTATCACAAGCAGAGACAAGGCTTACCACCTTGATAAGCTTATCTTTGGTCTCGTCAACTTGCCTTGAAGATCTTCTACTTTCTACTCAGCCAATTCCCCCGCCTTTTCGGCTATGGTTGCCCATCACTCCACTAGGTTCAATTCCTTTTAGGGCTTTCTCCTAGTTCGCCTCCTCTATCATGCCTTTTAGCCGACCCTTCAAAACACGAGTCAATTGGGCAGCTTGAGACAATAATAAAAAAGATCGGGGGTCAGTATACTCTGAGTACTAACATTTATAGAGATTAAAATGTATGTACCTACTAGTAAAAAAAGGGGGGGCAGGAGAATAGAAAATGAGCAAATGAAAACAATAAAAGTTCAGAAGAAAAAAAACTCATTGCTATGTTGTGCCATTTTAGTTTAAGATGAGATCTTCATCCTGGCAGCCCGAGTAGTGTTCTAGGTCGGTGGGTAGCAACAAAGCCCTCTCGAGGTTGTTAGACACTTGTCCCCCAAGGCCACTTCTCTAAGTCTGAATGTATGAGTTAGATAGAAAAACCTTGTCCCTAAAATGGAAAGTACATTCCCATCCGACAGAGGGATTGGAGGAGGTAAAGGCCACCCGAGAACCGATGTTGGTTAGCTGAGTCACAGGCTGCATCTCCTAAAGGGTCCCGTTGGTCAGTTAAGTTACTACCCGATCCGAGGCTGGAGTAGGGAGCTGGTCAGCAGGAGGGGTGCTAGACTCAGTTGTGGCATCATCAGCATCCCTCAGTCTCTTTCTTCGCTGACGGAAAGCCAAAGGAGGGGGGGTTATTTGCTGAGAGGTAGGATGAGGGGCAACCTGGCTCCCAATGGGCCGTGCGCTGGAAACTAGTGATCCAATGCCATGGTACACTTTTGAACCATTCTTGTAGTCGAGTTTATGAGAACAGGTTCTTTGGCAACTAGGGCTTTGGCGATAGGGGCTTGGCGATAGGGCCTTCTAAAAGGGGGGCTTTTACTGGAATATGCATTGCCAGATCCTGAAAAACGTTATCACCCGAACCATCATGTACAGGTTCAAGTGAATCTTGTCTAACTATTCTAGGCCCGTAGCATCTCGCCTCACCGTTGGTAAGTTTGTTCAGCAAAAATCTAGGCAGCCGAACGTCAAGGTAAGACAAATGTGGGCTATTGACTATCAAAACACCCAAGGAATCTTGGTAGCTCGTATAAGATGGCACACAACCCAGGATCAAATGGGATGCTCTTAATTGCCTGTCGTAATGTAAGAATATTTCCAAGCACAGGATGAAATTAAGCTCTCAAGCTCGTACCACACTTATATCCGATTGAAATTTTTTGGAAACTGCAGTATGGAATAGTGAACGAGTTAATAAAAATATATAGCTAAAAAAAAAAAATTAAGTGAAAAACATGCACGGAATGGTCATGTTAAGGAGTCGGAAAAGAAGGTACTGACCTATCTGACGAGGAGAGGTCAGGCAAGTCAGTTCGCCATTCAGCCAATTTCCGCTCACTCTCATGAACTCCCCTATAGAGTTCCTATTGAAGTCGAGGAGGGAAGATTTCAATCTAACCATAATGTTTTGGGTTTGAAGGTAGTATCCATTCTTTAGGTTCCCCCGAATGGTGTATAGGAAATTAATATCATGGTGGGTAAGGCTAAGGCCATATAATCAGTTAAGACTCCCCATGCAACTGACTGCCCTGTAAAAATTAGATAAACATTGGTTGGGGCTAAGCCCGTAAAAACTAAGGTTCTAAGCAACCAAAGACCTATAGGAAATCTAACCCTACCCTTTAATATTGACATTAAAGGAAAAAAGACTACATGGGGTAACCTTTGGTCTTCTATGTCTCCCTCGTGACAGTATGATATGTTCATGTCACGAGGGATGTTAAACCTAGCTTTAAAAGATTCTACATCGGCGTTAGTTCTTATGAGATATGAGAAACCCATTTTCTTTTCCTAGCTAATTTACTAGGAGATAGATAGAGGGAAGATGACTTACTGAGTGACTTCTTGATGATAAGGATGGTCTTGGAAGGTGTTTAGGGGCTCAGGTAGAAAGAAGAGACAAGACTTTGAACTTGAAAAGAACTAAAGAAAATAATAGCGTAAACTACATTAGTATTTATAGGAATAAATGTCCTTTAATGTAACCGCAAAAAAACCAATCAATACTTACCATCGTGTGTCTTCACACGTGCCTCGGTAATCGAAGCATCAAATCATCTTGACTGTCCGATGTCATAGATACTGCCACGTGCGCATAGAGAGCGAGTTGTCATGACTACTGCATTAATTGATCGACTGTTGATCTTCCCGAGATGTAACTGTTGTTTTGAAAAACCTAACTGACCACCAAACAGAAAAACCCCAATCCTATCTCCACTTCATGAAAATGGGATCGTTGAGAGGGGAGGGGGTGCTAAATGTAGGGGTTTGGGCCCAGGTAACCAAGAGCAGCCCATGTGACCAAGGCCCAACATTGTGGGGATAGGATCAGTCCACTGATAAACGTGCAAGGGTCTAAGGATAGCGTTTGGGAAACCCTATTGTGTTCGGGTTAGGTCAGGCCCAGTATAAACTAATAGACCAGGGGAAAGCTAATGAGAGACAATCGAATTTAGGTCGATAACTGAGAACTATTAGTGCCTTTAGGAGACTCACTATCGAATGTTATTTGGTGTCTGGAACAAGCTTCAAGAGAAACGTTAGAAAGCATGATGATTCCTTGGGATTTTGGCGAAAATGGAAATGCATGTAAATTGGTGAAATGATAATGATGAGTGCCCCACTAAAGAGAGACTATAAAAGAGGGATAAGAAGGCAAACTGAGAGTTAGTTGGAAAACATTGGGAAAAAAACTGGGAAAGACGCTTGGAAGAACACAAGGAAAACACGGGAAATAGGTGTAGACACAAGGAAATGAGGTAATACACATAAGAGGGAAGGGAGTGTGAGTAAACAAAGAGTGAGAAAAACGACAAAATGGGGAGGTGTGCGGATCAAAAAGGGTTTTTTGGAGAAGGATACAGCTTGGACTAACTAACTGGAACTCGGGGCTCTACTTGTAGGATCGCAAGTAAGCCTACAAATAAATAAATTGGGGCCTAAATCCTTCGTACTATAGCCCAAGTAGGTTTGGGGACCACAAAAACAATATTAAATCTTGTCATAATCTGAATATTGGAATAAAAATATTCAATAAATTAGGTTCAATAAAAATTCAAAAACATAAAATTATATTGGCCAATGAAACACAATTAATATTATCTTTTTAAGGACAATTAATTTAATGCAGCTATATGTTTAAATTTGTTTGAAGAACCTAATGTACTGCGATAGGTGATTTGATAAAATATTGTTCACATATGAGCTTTTATTTATCATGTTATGGCAGGTATGAAATTATTTATGGGTTGAGGAGCAAGAATTGATTCCCCAAATTGATTGTCAAAATTGGTCTATATTTGGCACTTTTTAAACCAAAATTGTGGAAATTTTTGCTTTTATTTCTGCAAATAATAAGTTATTCAAAATTAAAATAGATAAAATCATGCTTAAAATGAATTATGTGACAAGAAGATTAGGTAGATTAATTAAATTATTAATTGAAAAGTAGATATTAATAAAATCTAAATAAATAAACTTAACTAATAATTTTCATTTTAGGAGAGATAGAAATAATTTTGCTACTTTTTTTTTAGAAGAATAATTTTTCATTTTAAAAGAAAAGAAGAATGATTTTTTAAATGAAAAAATTTATAATAGTATATTTTAAATAGAAAAAAGATCCCATTTGGAATTGTTCTCTTTAACCAACAATATTGAGCCACCCTTGACATCATGCACTCAAAGATTCATTTGATGTAATCTCTTTTTAATTGTATTATAGTTCCCCCCCCCCCCCCCTTTTTTTATAGTTCCCCCCCCCCCCCCCTTTTTTTATTTTTTATAATTTATGAAGAATTATATTCGAGTTAAATTCAACAAAGCTGCCTTTGTCCTTACAAAACTTGGCAAACAATGTAGAGGAGGGAAATGGGTGTTGTAGGGGCTTGGGTCAAGTGACCAAGTGCGGTCCATGTGACCAAGGCCCAACACTGTGGGGATAGGATCTGCCCACTGATAAACGTGCAAGGGTCTAAGGATAGCATTCAGGAAACCCTATTGTGTTCGGGTCAGGTCAGGCCCAATACAAACTAACAAACCAAGGGAAAGCTGACGAGGGGACGATCAAATTCAGGTTGGTAACTGAGCACTGTAAGTGCCTTTAGGAGACTTGCTACCAAACGTTTTTCAGCTTCTGATACAAGTTTCAAGAGAATCATCAAAAAGCATGATGATTCCTTGGGATTCTGGCAAAAGTGGAAATGATAATGATGAGTGCCCCACTAAGGAGAGACTATAAAAGAGCGATAAGAAGGCAAACAAAGAGTTAGTTGGAAAAACACTAGGAAAAACACTGGGAGGAACATAAGGAAAACACAAGAAATAGGGGTAGACACAAGGAAAGGAGGTAATACACACAAGAGGGAAGGAAGTGTGAGTAAACAAAGAGGGAGAAGAATGACAAAAGGGGGAGGTGTGTGGATCAAAAAGGGGTTTTTTGGAGAAGGATACAGTTTGGGCTGACTAGCTAGAGCTTGGGGCTCTATGTGTAGGATCACAAGTAAGCCTACAAATAAATAAATTGGGGCCCAAATCCTTCATACTATAGCCCAAGCAGGCTAGGGGACCACAGTTATTCTTTTCTACATTCGTATATTGCGCTTAATGTAAAGAGAATTTAAAAAAAAAAAAAAAAATACAGTAGAATTTCAACATATGACATTGCTCAATAATGAATCAATGATTGCTTTTATTATTTGGCTAAGACACTAATTAGTTTTTGCTATAGAATTTACTATATTTTTTTATTCGATCTCAAGAGACATTATTAGTTGAACTAACTAAACCCACCAACTAGACCCTTTTGGATATACACTATTGTTAGTTTCTTTAAAACTTTCTCTCCTCTCCCCGTGTATGTGTATTAAAAATACTTATTATTCAAAAAAAAAAAAAAAAAAACCAAAATAACTAAACCCACCAACTATTCTGTACTTTTAATTTCATTGGTAGGTTGAGTTCACCATTTATAACTTATCATATTAACAAATTATGAGAGAAGTAATTTTCCAAATTTAGAAATCTATAAGTAGGAGCACCATTTAATATATATATATATATATATATATATATATCTTTTGTTTGGTTCATGAGAAAAATAAAATGATGAAAAATGTAATTTGTATGAATTTACTATTATATCTCTATTATATAGTATATAAGAAGTAACTTTTTTTTAATTATTATATAACAAAATATTACTTATTACTAATTAAATTAGTAAAAGATGACAACTATAAAAGTTAAACACACCACACTTACAATATTATTTTATTTTTCTTCACTAATCCATTTTGTTTTTAACCAAAAAAAAAAAAAAAAAAAAGGTGATTAGTTGAATTTGTTAAATTGAAACTCCATATACACTAATCAAAAAATGAAACACCATATCCAAAAAGAATTAACAAAAAATGACACCTCATAATTATTACATTATTTAAACTTCTTTCCCTATCCATTCATTTTATAATTTATATATAATAAAAATAATGTGATTAACTAAATTTAAAAAAATATGTTAGTTTAACATTTTATCTCAACTTCTTTCTTTGTCACATCAATTATGATAGTCCCAAATTAAAAGAAAACCATCATCCTTACTATTCAAGTACATAAAACCTGATCTTCCATTGCATTCACCAATTACAAACTCATTAGCTATTACATAACATGCTATCCTCCACCTCACACCGTGAGAGTGGAATGGCTTTAATCAATTCCGCTTCCACAGGAGTGAAGATGTCGTCTACCAACTCATGGTTCCACTGCCTTGTGGATTTGTCAATCAAGATCTCCACCTTAGCATGCGCTAATGTGTCCACCATAGGTGAGAGGACCTGTGGTGGATTCTTCCTTGGTAGCCAATGGTTTTGCCATATTCTCACAGCCTTGCCATTCCCAATCCTCCAACGGCAACCTAAGTAAAACATCCCTCCCATGTAAGATACTATTCCAAGCATGTGATCCACCACTAGTGTTTTTGGCTTCCATAATTGTACAATTTGGAAAGAAGTGAGCCTAGAAGACTTTGTAATATAAGAAATCATGATTTTTCAAGAGTCTCCAAGCTTGTTTCGCCAACAATGAATCATTGAACATGGCTATGTCTCTAAATCCCATACCTCCCTCTAATTTTGATTTTGTTAATTCCTCCCACTTCAACCAATGGATCTTCCTTTTATCCCTCCTTTGGCCCCACCAAAATTTCTTGATCATGGTTTCAATTTCATGCAAAGACCCAATGGGAGTTTGAAGCATCCCATAGCGTGTGTCGGGATGGCTAGAATGACTACTTTTATGAGTACCTCACGATCGGCTTGAGACAAGAGCTTCCCTTCCCATCCTTGTAACTTTTGCCACACCTTTTCTTTAATGAAATTGAACCCTTCCTTCTTCCTTCTACCCACCAAGGATGGCAGCCATAGATATTGCTCAAATTGTACAATTTCTTGTAGACCCAATGCATCCTTAATTTCTTGTTTGGTTGCTTCATCGATTGATTTGCTGAAGAATATGGTTGTTTTATTTTTGTTCACCTTTTGACCCAACTCCCCTTCATAAGTATCAAGGATGTCAATAATCTTCCTGCATTCATCACCCATTGCCCTACAAAATAGGAGGCTGTCATCTGCAAACAACAAATGGGTTAGTGCTGGACCTCTCTGACAAAGGGAGAAAACTTTAATATTCCCCACACTTGCTGCATGTTGGATGAGACCATGGAGATCTTCCATGCATAGAAGGAAGAGAAAAGGAGATAATGGGTCTCCTTAGTGAATGCCTCTAGTGGTGTGGATCAATCCTTGGGGTTCACCATTGACCATGATGGAATAAGTGACTATTTTTACACACACCATGATTAATCCAATCCACCTCTCATTGAAGCCCATTTATCCTCATGACATTTTCAAGGTACACCCATTCCACTTGATCATATGCCTTGCTCATAATAAGCTTAATTGCCATGTACCCTGTTTTTCCAGAACTCATATTTTTCATAGTATTTAGTGACTCAAATGCAACAAGTATATTATCAGTGATCAATCTATTTTTGGCAAAGGCTGATTGGTGCTCAGTGATGATGATGGGTAGAATTTTCTTGAGTCTATTTGCAAGAACTTTAGAAAAACTTTTATAAAGGACATTGCACAAGCTAATGGGTCGGAATTGAGTGACATATTTAGGGTTTTTTTTCTTTAGGATGAGTTTGATGAAAATGTGGTTAAAAGGGTGTGGGAGTGTACCTGAATTGAGCCATGATAGGACAGAGCTCGTTACGTCATTCTCAACTACGCCCCAACAGTGCTGATTGAATAATGGTGGCATGCCATCAGGTCCGGGTGCTTTGAGGGGAGCCATTTGCTTGAGAGCTTCCTCAACTTCACAAGCATGAAAGGGAGCAGTTAGGGTATTGTTCATGTGTCGGTGATCACTATAGGAATATGTTCCAAGGTTTCCCCTTGTGAAACCGAATTGGAGGAGGTAAAAAGTTGTTGATAATAATTGACCAAGTGGGCTGCAATCTCAACTGGTTCTACCCTCCAAATGTTGGCCTCATTCATGATCCCACGAATTAAGTTTTTCTTGAATCTTTGAGTGGCTCGGCAATGAAAGAATTTTATGTTATTGTCTCCATTTTTCAACCAAAGTGTGTGTGATCTTTGGCTCCACATGTGTGCTTCCTTGTCCAAGAGAGTGTTTATTTCTTCTTTAAGAGCCCTAAGCCGTGCATTCTATCGATGTGTTTGTGCTTCATTTTCGGTAATCACCAAAAGCTCCTTCTTCTTCTCCAATTCCTTCCTCACATTGCCAAAAATATTACGGTTCCACCATGTAAGGTCTCAACCACATATTTCCAATTTTTTAATGATGTCACCGTCATTGTGCCCATGTGAATAGGATGACCACGAAGCCTTCACCAATTCAGCACACCTCACATCCGATAACCACATCTCTTCGAATCTAAACAACTTCTTTCGTGGCAGAATTTCCAAACCTGACAAATTGATATATTGTGGCAAGTGATCTGATGAGGTACGTTGAAGGTGATAAACAATTGTCCTGGAAACTTAAGGAACTAGTTTGCATTGGCCACACCTCGGTCAAGTCTCACCCAAATAGAATGGCCGTCTATGAAGTGCTTTCTCCACAAAACCAAGATCAAGAAACCCACACTCATCTAATACATCCCTAAAAATTTGCATCTGCCCATGGTTTCGAATTGCCCCACCAAGTTTCTCTTCTTGTCAGATGATCTCATTGAAATCACCTGCACACATCCATGGTACATCAGGATGATTGTTTAAAATTCTCAAACTATCCCACGCCTCACTCCCTCTTGAGGTTTTTGGTTCTCCATAAAAGCCCATGAACCTCCACTCATTCGAGGATCCTTTATCAATCCAAGTATCAATGTAATAATTGGTTGAATCTGCCACCACCAAGTTTACTGACGACCTTTAGAAAAGGGCTAGGCCACCACCCTGCCTTACCATTGGTACCACCCACTTCTGTTCAAAGTCTATATTTTTTTAAATCATGTCTAGCCTTGCTTTGTCTGCCAATGTCTCTGCAATGAACACGACAGAGAGATCTTTAGCTCGGATTATATCACCAAGCTCTTTCCCTGTACACAGGTTCCCAAGCCTGCGACAGTTCCACACCAAGCAATTCATGGCAACTGGCAGGGCTGAATATCAGCCTCCACCAATTCGATGCAGTCACCCTCCTCAATACTTGAAACCTGACAATGTTTGTTGGGTAACTCGGAGTGGTCATCACTGAGTGCCAAAGATCTTTTCCCATAATTCAGATTACCTTGAGACCCTATTCCATCGTGGCTTGGTGCAAGCGTGGAAACCCTAAGATTCTGACTGTCAGGTGCTGTGTTGATTGCCTCACATGGAGTTAATTCTGAAGTTAGTTCAGGAATAAATGTTGCTAAGATATTACCTTTCGGATTTGGGATTGGTGTAGTATTGTCAACGGATGTATCTGGACTTGAATCTGAAAAAGGGATAGCTTAAGGGTTATAAATTTGGGTGGGAATATTTATGGGATCAAACTACTTTAATGCCATGCCAATCTCCTTAAGGTGTAAATCATTGAATTGTGCATTTGAGGGAGGAGAATAATTGCTTTTAATGGCTTGAGCACCATTGGACATTACTACTAATGAAGAGTGAATATGTGTAACAGATTGCATTAAATTTTGCACTAAATCATGATACTTCTCCGGCGCATCCAAAACGTTTCGGCTTGGCTGCTCCTCCCCCGTATCACGGATGCTCAATGACGGTGTGTGTAGTGTGTCAATATGAACATTGCTTTGGTTCCTCCCCACATCATCTCTGTTTCCCACTGCAGCCTTATTCACCGAAGATGGAGCTTGATTCGATCTAGACTTGTAGAAGCCAGGGACTGAAATGACATGTTTACGTGAATATGAGAATGAAGCTACCTTGAGACTTGGTCCGAATTGCTACTGCTCTTGCGAGAGTGAGCCTTCACTATTCAACCAAATATCGCAATCCTTATCATCAGGGTCGAAGCAACCGCACCAGCCGCACCAGTAGCAAATATTCGGTAATCTTTCGTATTTGAAGCTAATCCAGACTTGTTTCTCTCGCCCTATTGAAACCAAACGTCCACAACATATAGGACCGGTAGCATCCATTGAAACCTTAACCTGAATAAAATTCCCTCCTTCCACTTCATTGGGGTTGGCATTAGGTATGACCTTACCAAGAACCTCACAAATCTTCTCTGCTGCCTTAACATTCATAAACTTGATAGGAAGTCTGTGAACTTGCACCCAAAAGGTAGTCCTGTCCAGTGTAAGGTCCTTAATTTGAGAGTTGGTACCATACCTTTCCATTACTATCAGGTGCTTGTCGAATGCCCATGGTTCACTCTGGATCACCTTGTCAACCTCCGTTTTGTTATCAAACACGAATAGCACTTTATGATCACCTAGATGACGCACCCTGAATCCATTCCTAGAGTGCCAAAGGGGTGTAAAAGTTTTGGCAATAGCATCGATGTTCATTGGTCTGTTTGTGAGGAATTTTGTAGCGATGACAAACTTTGGAGAGCTGAGTTCCTCAGCTAGGGAGCAGCCTGGACCTTCTTTGTCTGACAAAGTAAGACGATTCCAATTGTTGGTCAAATCGTCCATGGTGGTGAGAGACTAGTGTACCGATGGAAGAAAAAACTTCACTATTTCTCGATAACCCTTGAAAAAAAACCCAACAAAGC
Organism: Quercus lobata; assembly: GCF_001633185.2. Classification (NCBI taxonomy): domain Eukaryota; kingdom Viridiplantae; phylum Streptophyta; class Magnoliopsida; order Fagales; family Fagaceae; genus Quercus; species Quercus lobata. The sequence continues at coordinate 55,166,216 of NC_044905.1, read as the reverse complement.
TTTGAATTACCATGTTATTCCAAGGAATACTATCACTCCTTCCTAAGGAAGGGACCTTTATTCTACTGTATAAGAAAAGCTAGAGAGAAAGCTTTCTTAGGTATAGAGAAACCAATCCCATTATCTTTGTAACTTACTTTTCCATTATGTTGATACTAAATTCTAATTATAACTCATATATATTCTATGTCTGTATAAAGTAGTATTACCACTCTTGAGGTGTGTATCTAAAATGACTTATAAGTGTATATACACAAATATGATATATGAGATATATGTGTATAGAGTAGATACCTTTATTTAGATTGTTTTGTGGGTAAAGAAGAGCATTTCTTTAGTGGAGCTTTTGCTCTATGATGTAGTGCAAGCTCATGTAGCTTACAATGTATGTAGCTAGATTGTTGTATGATGGGGCTGGTGTGTTAGTGAACTCATTGTATAAATTGAGAAATATGTAACAAATTCGCCTACAGTGCTGTGAAATGATTAAAATTGTTGGTTCCATGGTTTAGAAAAAATAAAATATTTCAAAATTTCAAAATTAATTAGCAAGCTTACAATAAATCATTCGATTTTATTATTATTTTTTATGAAATTTAATTTGCATTAAATGATTAAAATAACTAGTGAAAATTCAGATGATTTGATGTGCTTGCTAATTAATTTTGAATTGCTGATTTTTTTTTTCTTCCCTAAACCGTAGAACCAACACCAAATAAATCAAATAGCTTGTTGTAGTATTGAATCGTAGTGTATCTTTTTTTTTTTACAAGATAGAAAGTTTACTCTAACCTAATCTAAGTATATATGTGTATAAATTTTCCTCTTAAAGACTTGAATCTCGATCCTTGCCCCCCACATTCCACGAGCACTTATACTTGTGAAGTAACCATTTTGCCAAGAGTGCACAATGTTATTATAGTGTATCTTTATTTTTCTCTTATTAGGTTTACTTGTAAGAATACAATACATACTGATGATGCAAAAAATCAACAGTTGAGCTCCTCGTCGTAGCGGATGGAGGATGATGTGAATGGGGTCATCTTTGTAGGTGAGAATCCTGCAAAACTGACTGAAGGGAAGAGTAACACACCGGTGTGGCGTCAGCCAAACTGCCTCTGATGCTTAAGTCAAGAAGGGAGAAAGATTCTAGAGAGAAAATGAGTTAAGAGTGATTTCGTAGAGTATTTATGTGTACCTTTAGCTTCTGTTATCTTCTCTTTTATAGTTGCATGCCTCATTAATGGGCAATGATGTGCTGCATTTATGCTCAACAGCTAGTGTGTTACAGAATCTTTGTTTAGAGGTCATAGCTCATTCTATGACTGCTGGTCTTTTAGTTACATTTTGTCATTAAAGATCGTAAAAAATGCATAACGTGTTCTCTGAGTGAATGATGATCTTCGTATACTGATGACCATAAATTTCTGGTTCATTAGCTGCCCCCTTGTTCGTTATCTCGTCTAAACAACAGATTTGTTTGACGCTTCATATTTTGTGTGCTGCACATTTATGATGATTTGATGTCTGGGTGGTTAAGTGCCACGTGTACGACTACGATGTGCTCAATGTGCAAACATGTCTTGGTTTTCCCACATGAGTTTTGGCCACTTGTTTTACGTTTTTCCCTCCTCTTTCATACCTTCTGTATTTTTCCTTATTCGATTCTCTGTTCTAGGGTTTGTTTCTCCTCCAAGCTTCCTTTCTCTATTCTGAGTTTCCTGGTAAGTCCTTCATGCTTCTTCTTTTTTTCTAATTCTTCCATGGTAGATTATTCTGTTGTTAGAGTGGATTGTCCTTCCATAGCTTTCTTTTTTGCTCATTTAGGTAGTTTACTTGAGTCCGTAAAGGGGAAGTGTCTTGAGAGGATCAGTTCCTTTGTAGGGAATGACTATTTGTATACTTCTGTTCTTTCTTCCTTATTTCCTTTAGTTTCTCGTTCTGCTAAGGTAGCTAAGTTGTTGAGGATGTCCGAGGTAAGGTCTAGTGACCTAGAGACGGGGTTATCCTCGTTTGATGATCGTGTGGTCTTAGAGGCTACTTTTGTTTCTACCCCTTATAAGGCTTGGAACATTTCGTGTTCTCTCTCTGAAAAGGATGAGAAGCAGATCAGGGATAGATTTCCATTCCCTGGTTCTGTAAAAATTAGGATCCCGAGTGATGAAGAAAGAGCTTGTCACTCGTATGCTGATGAGGTTTGTTTCTATAAGGCCGATTTTACCAACGGCCTTCGTTTCCCTATTCATCCCTTTGTTAGGGAACTTTTTTCCTATTTGCATCTTGCTCCGGCGCAGTTGGTGCCTAACTCTTGGCGGATCCTTGTTTCTTGCATGGTGGTATGGATGTCTGCCAATGAGGGTGATGTCATTAAGAGGGATAAATTCCTCCATTTTTATTGTCTAAGGAAGTCTAAGGACCTCGGCTATTATGAGTTTAAGCCGTGGGATAGGGCTTTTAGGTTAATCCTTGATTACCCCCGTCTCTTCGAAACTGGAAGCTGGATTTCTTTTTTATCTTTGGAAGTGGTTGGGAGTTCGTCCCTGGTAAGGACTTGGATGAAGCCCCCAAACTTTTTCGTAGTTAGGGAGTTCCCGTGTCTGGTGCGTCTTCCTCGTCTTTTTAGTTGTTTTTCCCTTTTTCTAGGAGTGACGATGATAGGTGACTTACTCATATTCTTGTTTTACAGTTGCTTAGCGTCCTCATCTAAAGAAGAGGTACTAGCTTCATGTTGAAAGAGTAAGGGAATATTTGGAGTCCGTCAAGGATTTTGACAAGCTTGTCTCTCCTCAATCTTTATTTCTTCATTTCTTGGGCCCAGAATCGTCTACTAAGGTTTGGAAAGATTTGGAAGTTGTGAAAAAGAGTAAGTGCTTCTTTTCTTTTTGTCTTCTTCTTATCTTCTTCTTTTTCTTTTTTTTTTCTTTTTTTTTTACCTTTTCTTCGTCCTTTCAAGAATGATGACTAGGTTTAGTAAGTAGAAATTAGCTGAAATTCAAGAGAAGAAGGCCAAGGGTAGAACCATCAGTGGCTTTTTGTCCAAGAAAAAGGTTGGTGACGTTGTTAAGAAAGATCCCACAAAAACGCCTCTTCTTGCCAAGCGCCCTGCCTCTCCCACTTTGTCACTAGAGTTGATTGCCTCTGGTGTAGAGGAGATTAGGAAGAAGAAGAAATCTGGTGGTAAATCTTTCCTTCCTACCTTCTGGGATGATGTTGATGCGGCAACTTTGAAGGCCCACTAGGCATTTTCTGTGGACAATCTAAGTCCTCTAATGGTGAAGTAATCTAGCAAGGTGATGTCGTCTCACATTTAGAAGCTTGTGCAAGTAAGCGTTGTAGGCCGTCTTTACTTCTTCTTTTCCTTTGCTTTATTTCTGCTAAGGGAGGTTCTTTATAGGCTTTGGGGGAGTCTCTGTTTGTCTCTGGGAAGTTCTTGGACTTGGAAAAGAAGGTGGCTACATCCGAGCCTTTGATCAAGTCTTTATCTGCTGATAATGAGACGTTCAAGAATAAGGTTGCCATCCTTGCTGCTGAAGCTAAGAATGGAACGTATGGCAACATTGGAGAAAAGCCTACAAGTGGAGAAGGACTTCTGCAAGCTGAAGGACAAGTAGATTGGTGACCTGGAGCTGAAGCTAGAGAATGTTGGGGCCACGGTGGTACAAGATTTTAAAGACTCTAACGAGTACTCTGATGAATTATGCAAGTACTACATGGAGGGCTTTGATCTCCTCATAAAGTGGATGGCAAAGCATCACTCTAGCTTGGACCTTTTTGGCTTGGCTGTTGATGACGTTGGAAAAGAGCTTATGTCAGATCGTCCTACTGAGGCTACAGCGGAGAATGTGATGGAGGAAACCACAGACATTACTGAAGGAATGAAAGAGGCCACTGTTGTAACCCCTATAGACCTTGTCCCTAATGAACAGTAATCATTTTTTTTTCTATTTCCTTGCAAGGCAAGAACAATATTTCTCTTTAGGCTTGTTGTTTTGGGCAACTAAACAATTATTATGATGATGATAGATAGGTTTATGGATTTCTTGCTTTTAGTTGTAGTAAACAACCCTTTTATGCTTGGATAACTCTTTATGACGATGTTAGTTGTGTTGAGACAACTCTTATGTTTAGCTTGCATTTGAGCAGCCTTTTTTTTTTTTTTTCACTGGTGGCAGGATGATTTATTTATTTATTTATTTTTGACTATCTTAGCGACAATCTTTGGTTGTGTTTGAATAACTTAGTGTTTTTAGTTGTGTCTGAACAGATTTTATTGAGTCATGTTTAAATGAAGATGTTAGGTGTGTTTGAACAACTTAGTATTTTTAGCTGTGTTTGAACAGCTTTTTATTGAGTCATATTTGAATGACGATGCTAGTTGTGTTTGAACAACTTAGTATTTTTAGCTGTGTTTGAATAGCTTTTTATTGAGTCATGTTTGAATGACGATGCTAGTTGTGTTTGAACAACTTAGTATTTTTAGCTGTGTTTGAACAGCTTTTTGTTAAGTCATGTTTGAATGACAATGCTAGTTGTGTTTGAACAACTTAGTATTTTTAGCTGTGTTTGAACAACTTTTTATTGAGTCATGTTTGAATGACGGTGTTGGACTCTACTTGTGACTTAGGGTCGTGGTATTGGAGCGTCTTTTAGGTTAACCATTTTTTGTTTTGTCATGAATGACGATTATGTTGGTTGTGTTTAAACAACTTTGATTTAGTCGACTTCGGTAGTTGTGTATGAACAACTTAAATGGCTATGATGCCATTGGTTGCGTGTGAATAACTTTTAATTTGAAAATTTAATGACGAAGATCCTTGAGACGACTCCTAAGCGTTGCACACATTTTGATAGTGATAGATCATGGATAATCATTGACAAATGCGTATTGTGCATGACAAATCATGGATAATCATTAATAAATACGTATTGTACATGACAAATCATGGATAATCATTGATAAATACGCATGGATAATGCTTTCATGTATTATTGATCTTATAAATGACGAAAGTAATGTTTGTCATACATACTGATGTGGAGATTGGGTAGCTTGAAATGTAGAGCATTTTTTACTGGTAGTATTTCTTCAAGTGTTCTATGTTCCATTGTTGAGGCAATTTCTAGCCATCTAAAGACTTCAGGTAGTAGGAGCCTTCTCTAGAATGATGGATTACCTCGTAGGGGCCTTCCTAGGTTGGTCCAAGTTTTCCTTGGAATGGGTCCTTTGTTGCCGGTGACACCTTCCTAAGGACGAGGTCTCCTGTATTAAACCTTCTCACCTTAACCTTTCTGTTGTAGTATCTGGCCGTTGCTTCCTTGTGCTTGGCCATTCGCTTTATAGCTTCTTCTCTAACTTCGTCAATTAGGTCTAGATTGCTGTTAAGCTCTTGCTGATTCTTTTGGTCTTCATATGTTTTGACTCGGTAGCTCGTCAGTCCTACTTCCACCGATATGACGGCCTCAGTGCCAAATGTCAGTTTGAATGGTGTTTCTCCTGTTGGAACTTTTATGGTCATCCTATATGCCCAAAGGACATTGTGTAGTTCTTTAGGCAATGCCCCCTTTGCCCCCTCAAGCCTAGTTTTGATAATTTTGAGCAAGCTTCTATTCGACACTTTTGTTTGGCTGTTGGCTTGAGGATGTCTTGGAGAAGAATAGTGATTCTTGACTCCTAAGTCTTGGCAAAATTTTCGGAACTTGGGGTTGTCAAACTACTTTCCATTGTCTGATATTATGACATGTGGGACTCCAAACCTGCAAATGATGTTTTTCTACACAAAGCTAGTGATTTTAGCCTCTGTTATTGTTGTCACTAGCTTTGCTTCTACCCATTTTGTGAAGTAATCGATTGCAACGATCAGAAATTTGAGTTGCTTCTTCCCTAGAGGGAATGGACCTATAATATCAATTCCCCATTGGGCGAAGGGCCAAGGTGAGGATATAGGTGTCATTGTCTCTCCTGATCTCGTTTGGACATTAGCGAAGTGTTGACACTTGTTGCAGGCTTTGATGATGTTGTATGCGTCTTTTTATAGGGTTGGCCAGTAATATCCTGCTCTGAGCTCCTTTCCTGCTAAGGATCTTGCTCCAGCGTGGTTTCCACAGGTTCCCTCATGTATCTCGCAGAGCATATAATCTGCTTCTTCTGAATTGGCACATCTTGGATATGGGAGTGAATACCCTCGTCTGTACAGCATGTTGTCAATAATGATGAAGTGAGCTGCCTTGATCTATATCTTCCTTGCCTTCGTCTTGTCTTCATGGAGCCATCCTTCTTTCAAGTAACGGACGATGGTAATCATCCACTTGTCTTGCTCTTTTATTTTCATAACTTGCTCACCTTCTGTGATCAGCTGCCCCCTTATCTCTACACATAGTTCGGAGGTCGCATTGTAGTCGTCCGATGAGGCTAATCTAACTAGAAAGTCAGCTTCTAAATTTTTGGCTTGAGGGATTTGCATAAAGTCCAGACTGTTAAGTGCTGTGAGAATCGTTAGACGATCTTTAAGTACTTCTACATCCTTTTTTCTTTGGCTTTATAATCTCCCTTCACTTGTCCAATTATTAGCTGAGAATCAGCTTGGATGATAAGGTTCCTTGTTCCTAGAGCCTTTGCTAGACTCAGCCCTGTTAGCAATGCTTCGTACTCTGCCTCGTTATTTGTTGCTATGAACTATAACCTAACTACATACTTTAGTGTTTCTCCTTCTGGAGGTATAAGAACTACTCTTGCTCCTCCCACTTCCTTCGTGGCTGATCCATCTGTTTGGACCATCCATATTTCCCTAAAGGGTTCTTCTTCCTTACAGGGGTAAGTAAATTCTGCAATAAAGTCCGCCAGTACTTGGGCTTTGATTGCTGCTCGAGGCTGATATTCGATGTCAAACTGGCCTAATTCAATTGCCCATTGAATAAGTTGTCCTGCAGCATCTATTTTGTTCATCGTCTTTCTTATGGGCTGGCCTATCTTGATGACGATGTGGTGTGCTTGGAAATAAGGACGAAGCTTTCTGCAGGCGACTAATAATGCGAAAGCTATCTTCTCCATCTTTGGGTAACTTGCTTCTGCTCCTTGGAATGCTTGACTAGTATAATAAACTGGCTTCTGAACATTCCCTTTTTCTCTGATCAGTGCCAAACTTACTGCAAGTATTGGATATTGCTAAGTAAAGGAACATCTTCTCTCCCATCACTAAGGGGCTTAATGGAGGTGGTTTCATCAAGTACTCATTTGACTTGGCAAGGGCTTCCTTCATTCGTCATTCTATTGAAAGGCTTTTTTCAATACCTTGAAGAATGGCATACACTTGTCTGTTGCCCTAGAGATGAATCTGTTTAGGGCTGCAACTTTCCCTATCAAGCTCTATACTTGCTTCATTGTTTTTGGTGATTTGACCTTAATTATTGCTTTTACCTTGTCTGGATTTGCCTCTATTCCCCGTTGGGACACCATGAATCCCAAGAATTTTCCTGAAGCAATAGTAAAAACACACTTTGTAGGGTTTAATTTCATATTGTACTTACATAGTGTGTTGAAGATTTCTTTGAGATCATCCAAGTGGTTGGATTGGTCCTTGCTTTTCACCAGCATATCATCCACGTATACCTCCACATTCCTTCCAATCTGGTGAGAGAACATACGGTTTACCAATCTTTGGTAGGTGGCTCCTACATTCTTCAGTCCAAAGGGCATAACCTTGAAGTAGTATAACCCTTGGCTAGTGACGAATGAGGTCTTCTCTTGGTTGTCTTTGACCAAAAGAATCTAGTTGTATCTAGAGAATGCATCCATGAAACTCAATAGCTTGTGTCTAGCAGTTGAGTCTATCAGCTGGTCAATCCTTGGCAAAGGGAAGCTGTCTTTTGGGCAGGCCTTATTCAGGTCTGTGAAATCGATGCATATTCTCCACTTATCATTGCTCTTCTTTACCATGACCACATTTGCTAGCCAATCTAGATAGAAGACTTCCTGATGAAATCAGCTTCCAACAGCTTCTCTACTTCTTCAGTTACAGCTTTGTTGCGCTCTAGTGCAAATATTCTCTATTTCTGCTATACAGGTTTGCATTCTGGGTTGACGTTGAGATGATGCTATATGATCTTCCTATCAATCTTGTGCATATCCTCGTGTTTCTAAGTGAAGACATCTTGGTTTGCCTTTAAGAAAGAGATCATTTTCTCTTTCTCTAAAGTTAGGAGTGTTGTTTTGATCTTCAATACCTTTGTCGAATCTCCTGGGACGATCTCAACTTCTTGTGGTGTTTTTGATGATTCAGGAATGGGTTCTGGTTCATTGATCACCCATGTGTGGATCTCTCCCGATGCTAGGGCAGCTTGATAGCACTCTTTTGCCAGAACTTAGTCTCCTCTGATTTCTCCTACTCCATTGGCTGTTGGAAACTTCACCTTTAAGTGATATGTCAACGTCACTGTTTTTAGTCTGTTGAGTGCAGGTCTTCCCAAGATGATGTTGTACGTTAAAAGGCAATCAACTATGAGGAAATCAATTTCCTTGGTGACTTTTGCTGGGTAATTTCTTGCGATCATAGTTAGAATGACGATGCCTCTAGGGACGATTCTATCCTTTGTGAAGCTTACTAGAGGCAAGGTGAAAGGCCTGATCCTTTTCTTATCCAACTTCATCAGCTAAAACGTGGGCAGGTAGACAATATTTGCTGAGCTTTTGTTGTTAATGAGCACTTGGTGGATGTTGAATTCTTCTACTCTGAGCATGATCACCAACAGATCGTCATGGGGTTACCTGATGTCACGACTGTCTCTCTTTGAGAAGATAATATCAGGCTCATCATTCTTTGGCATCTTCATTGGAGGGAGCCGCGAATGGAAATTTTTTTTATTTCCCTTCCTTATGCCTTTTTTCAAGGATTTCAACGTTCTGCCTGTTGTTATTCCTCTCGAGATCGTCTTTATTTCTCCTGTAAGGGGTTTGGTATCCCCTATCTCCAAAGTTCTATCTTGGTCGTCTTCTGTTGGTACCTGTATGGCTCCATTTTTTTGACGTATTTCTGCAACTTCCCTTGTCAGATTAAAGTTTCCACCTGGTCTTTCAAGTGCCTACACTTATTAGTACGATGCCCATGGTCCTAGTGGAATCTATAGTACTTGCTCTTATCCCTTCTTTCTACTGGAGTGCTAATTGGCTTCGGCCATTGCAGGTAAGAATTGTCTCTTATTTGCATAAGGACCTGCTCAATTGACATTATTAGAGGAGTGAAGTTGGTAACCTTGGGTTTCCTATCTGGAAGCGCCTTCTTTTTCCCTATGGTCTGTTCGCCACTTCATATGTCCTTCTTCTTATCCCGATTGCTGTTTGTTCCTTCATCTCTCTTCCTTTTCCCTTTCATCTCCTTTGCAAGCACTGCATCCTTTACATTCATGTACTTTTGTGCTTTACAGAACAACTCTGCTACCGTTTTTGATGGACTTTTAGTGATTGAGAAGAAGAAATCTCCTAGTAACAATCCTGCTTGGAAGGTCATTAGGATGACTTGATCTTCAGCTTCATCTACCTGCAGCAGCTCCTTATTGAATCGAGTGATGTACTGCCTTAGTGATCCTCCTTTTGCTTGTTGAATGTTAAGAAAATGACTAGTTGGCTTTTTGTACCTTTGCCCCTCAATGAAATGACGAAAAAACCCTTGCTGAGTTGTTCAAAGTTTGTGATGGTTCCTGGGGGTATCTTGCTAAACTATACTTTAGCTGCTCCCTTCTGTGTTGTTGGGAATACCCTATACATCATTTCGTTTGGGGTCATCTGCAATAGCATCAGCATCTTGAATGATTCAATGTGATCCAAGAGATCTTTGGAACCGTCATATGACTTCAACTGTGGGAGACGAAATTTTGGTGGGAGGGGACGGTTCAGTACTTCAGTGGTGAAGGGTAAGTCTATCCTTCGAATCATCCCATCAAGATTCTCTTCGCCTTTATCCTTCATAGTACTTTTTAGTTTGTCCATCTCCTTCCTCATGTTGTAGAGCTCATTCTCCACTCTAATGGAATCTTCTCTTGAAGTACTGTCTCACCGAGTGGCTTGAGAATTTGATTATTCTTCATTTTGGTTTTCACCTGTTCGCTGACGTTCTACGTTTTGAGACTCCATCGTCTTTCGTAGCTCTTCATTCTGGCGAGTTAGCTCTTCCACATTTGCCAAGGGAGCTTGGATTTGTTGTTGTTGCACAACATTTGGCTGAGGTCCAGTTTCTTCTTCCATTTCGTACTTTGAGGGACTCTTTTGTCATTAGGAAGGATGGCTTGAATGATTAGCATTCCCACAGATGGCGCCAAACTGATGATGCAAAAAATCAACAATTGAGCTCCTCATTGTAGCAGATGGACGATGCTGTGAATGGGGTTGTCTCTGTAGGTGAGAATCCTGCAAAACAAACCAAGGGGAAGAGTAACACGCTGGTGTGGCGTCAGCCAAACCGCCTCCAATGCTTAAAGCAGTAAGGGAGAAAGATTCTAGAGAGAAAATGAGTTGAGAGTGATTTCGTAGAGTATTTGTGTGTACCTTTAGCTTTTGTTATCTTCTCTTTTATAGTTGTACGCCTCATTAATGGGCAATGATGTGCTGCATTTATGCTCAACGGCGCAACCTCATTGGAGCAAGAAGCTTGGAGGGCTTAGGTGCACTAGGTAGATTAGGCTTGGAGGGTCTATTGCTGTCCATGTATCCCAACTATATTTTTTAGTGGATTGTTTACCGCTTGGAGGGCGGCGGAGAGGTTTTACGCCGAGGGCTTCGGTTTCCTCTTCGATAACACATCGCGTGTTGTCTTTGTGTTTGCATCTTCCTTCCTCTTTATCTTTGCCTTTTTATTATCTGCTGTAAGTTGTGATTTTAATTTGGCTTAGATAGTTTTACCAATTTCATATTGTAGCTTATGTTAAGTTTCCGCACACTAGTTGTTTGACATAATGCTTGAATTGGTTAAGTTGTAATTTGGGGGTCTAAACGTTCAAGGGTGTTTATACACATATTTGAACTTTCAAGATTCATGGCCTAGAAGCGATGTCTCTTGGAAATTGAGATAATCCTTTCGATCACTGCCAGCTAACCCATCTCTTGTTGAATTCAGGATTTCCTTTGCATTGGTGCCTTTAGCCATTTTCTGCTCTTTGTTAGACTCAGTAACATTTTTTTCCTTGGGAAGATCAACAGTAACATTGTGCCTTGAAGCATCTATTCAAAATATGTTGCAGCTAGATTAATTCTGTCACCTTGTATTGGATCACTATTTTAAGTGAACTGTTACTCTTCCATTGGAATCTTCTCCGAGCAGTCGTTTGTCCTACAACATGGTGGGATCTTCGGTGATGTTGAGGTTTGGAGGTTCTTATCTTTGGAGGAGATACTGGACTAGATTCAGAACATACCCTTGAAATGAAATGTATGAATTTAGCTTCAGGTGCTGGTTAACGGACAAAAGGAGCATCAAGTACCAAGAAATCTACTCTGTGTTGGCTATCGTCAGAAAAGGATACAATTCCAAATTCAATCATAGCACACTGTGAGGTATAGAATTCACTGGACAAGTTAATTTTCCAAGTTTCCTAAACAGCCTATTTCAAAAACAGAAGTTCTGAAAGCCTACAGTGCCAATAATGTAGCGAAATGTTTAACCAGTACAAAACATCAAAGACCTCAAAATATTCATTTAACATGAAGATCTTTTTAAAGATTTATAAGAAATTATCACATAAACATTGTAATAATATGAGATTCATATTATTACTGTTAGAGATATATATTAAACATATATTAGCCCAATATAATAGGCCCAAGCCTAGTCCTACTTGTACTAGTAGTCTAGGGTTTAGTCGTCTATATATACTCATGTTAGGATTCATTGTAACACAGGAGGTTATTGTACTATACTCTTATACAATAAATATGTAGCCCTTAAGGGATTCCTCCATGGATGTAGGCCGTCAAGGCTGAACCACGTAACCCTCGTGTTCTCGGTGTTCCTATTCTATGCTTCCCCTTCCGCATCCACTCTAGCATACACAACATGGTATAATACATCGCATTGCTAATATTAATAATATCTATTTAACATGGTATCACAGCCAAACTTCGTTCGTGGCATCAAACAAACATCTCTAACAAGCAAAAGAAGATTCTCACGTGCATACCACCATCAGAAGTCACACATGCTTGTCTGCTGGATCCAGATTTCACAGCATCTTATAGCCGCCATGGCTCACTGCTGTGTCCAGATTCTCAAAGCCCAAGCAATCTGTGCCTCTCCCTATCAGATATATGCACATCAAGCCTTCGCTTGATGAAACCAACAAGACATACATGCTCCACGGCATATCGCGACCAAAACCCAGAAACCCGACCTCCAACGGCAGCCGCACGCACCCCCACACGCGGACAATGGCTCCTGGAACACTCACACGCACCGCCTCAGATTCCTGACTTCCAGATCGTGTTCTTGGCACATGTGCTGCCATGACGGTCTCCTCGTCCACCGATCTACAGAACCTGAGATTCCGGCCCTTATCCGAGCTTACACGCGCTTCCAGGATTTTTGGCATATACATCACGTGCCGGTGGACTTAGCACACGCCTTCCACGCGCCGAAAAACTACTGCTGATGTCATCTGACGTCACCGGATGACATCACCGATCCACGTCAGCATGCCATACACACCATAGTCCACGTCATCAGACACGTTAGCAGTGTTGCCTCGTCAGCACCATGTCACCTAGCTGACCATTGACCCGACCGACCTGACCCGGACCACTCGGATCTGACCCGTGAGCACTAACTGTTGACTTGACCAGGATCCGTTGACTTTGACTTTTTGCGTTGACCTTTGATCAAAAGTCAAAATTTTCGACAGGGTCTATCTTGCTCAGTTTTTCGCGTAGATTCCAATTTTGACCTCCGTTTCTTCATTTGAAGCTCCAAAATTGGTTAATTGGCGTATTCTTCAATGTGGTTTCTTCAAAAGGCATTCTTCACAACATCTCCAAGTGATCTTCTCATGCTTATCCAATCTCAAGCCTTCATCGAGCTTCCACCTTGAGTTTGAGGGAGGGTGTTAGAGATATATATTAAACATATATTAGCCTAATGTAATAGGCCCAAGCCCAGTCCTGCTTGTACTGGTAGTCTAGGGTTTAGTCGTCTATATATACTCATGTTAGGGTTCATTGTAACACAGGAGGTTATTGTACTACACTCTTATACAATAAAGATGTAGCATTTAAGGGATTCCTTCGTGGATGTAGGCCGTCAAGGCTGAACCATGTAACCCTCGTGTTCTCGGTGTTCCTATTCTATACTTCCCCTTCCGTATCCACTTTAGCATACACAACATGGTATAACACATCACATTGCTAATATTAATAATATCTATTTAACAAGTACAATGTTCCTGTTAATATTCTGCTATGGAAATTTATAGTTTACTAGCTATTGGAGATTCTCCAATAGCTGTTAGAGAACATATGTTTACCTCTACCTCTGCTTGGGCTATGTCAACATCTGTGTGACTATACAGTATTTCTTTATAGGGGTGCTCATCCTGGTCAACAAAAAGTGAATCGACAAACTTTCTTTGATCCTCTTCATGTTCATTATCGCCAGACTAAAATTGTAGTCCATTACAGCCATTGGTAAATGTGGAATCCACGAAAGAGGGTTCCTACTAATTGTATAATGGAAGCTGTGAGGAAGAGGCGTCATAATCCTGCAACCGATGCAGCAGCTGAAGGACTGATTCCAAGTCTTCTTCTATCTGATCAAGTACTTGAATTAAGAATTGTAAACAAGCAGGCATCAGTTTCAAATATGCTTCTCATGGTCCATATAAGAAGTTGATATGGGAAATATCCATATGGCATGCTCCTTTTTACCTCTGGAATTGTATCCTCTGGCATTGGATTTTCAAAATCAGAAGCAATGTAGTTGTTTTCTTCACCTTCATCACAGGCTGTCACATTAGTCTTCTTCTTTGTTTTTTTCCTTTAAGCGACAGAGGATAAAGGCCCTCTGCAAAAGTGAATGAGCCACTATTACTTTGTGGTAGTAGAAGTTTCAGAAAAAAAAAAAAAAAAAAAAAAAAAAACAAAATTCAAACGTCAAAATCAGAGTCATATACCTAAACTTTTCTACTCACATCAATCACAGTCTAGGATGATGTTAGGTTCTAAGGATTAGGAACTAATGTATTAGAACTCTAATTTGTATTTTTGGCAAATCATGATCAAAACTATTTTGTCTTGTTTAGACTTGCTCCAAGTGTATGTGTTTTATGTAAAGTTGGAATCAAGTTAATGCAGAATTTACTGTGCAATTCTGTCTGGCTCGATCGATCGAGAATTAGACTCGATCGATCAAAACTCGGGCAGAATGTTTTTCTGCAGAATTCTTCCAACTCAGCCCAAGCTTGTTTGACGTGTAGGGTTTTATGTTTTGTCTTAAGTATAAAAGGGAAAACCCTAGCCACGTTTTTGGTTGTCCATTATGCTGTGTGTGTGAATCTTTTGTGAGATCAAGAGGTGGTTGCCTTCACACATACTTAGGGTTTCCAAGATTCAAGACTATGTTAAGAACTTGGTGATCGAATTCAGTTGCTGCATTAAAGAGCTTAAAGAAACACAAGCGAGTGTGCTTGTATTTGCTGGAGAATCCAAGAAAGACGGAGTCTGTGGTTTCAGAGCTTGCACGTGGTCGTGTCAGTAAGTTTCTATTGGTGGGTAGCAATAGGATGTTAGTAGTCTAAGTCCTATTGTAAAAATTCAATTCTTTCATAGTGGATTCAAGTTTACCTTAAGGATAGCTAGGTTAAATCCTCCCCAGGTTTTTACCGGTTTGGTTTCCTAGGTCATCATATCTTTGTGTTCTTTATTTTCCGCACTTTACATTGTTATGATTATATGATTGTGTTAACCTAGATCTGAAATTTAGACTAAGTAATCACTTTGCTAATTAACTAGGTTAATCCAATTGTGTTTTAAGGGGTCTAAATCATATAGATGACATTAGGCATCCATCAAGTAGTAGTAATACACTTTCTGTTTAGAAATGTTAGTTTTTACTTTTTAGAGATACAAACAATGAATTTCAGAATCTCTTGTTGTAAACAACAATTATAAAACAAAGAAAGTTTATGGAAATTTGAAAACATTTAAGAACCTCAAGGGTTGCCTATATGGTTCTTAAGGCCGCATGAGATCCTGGTTTAAAATCTAACCTAGTGTGTGTGGGATGAGAGAACTATACATGTCCATTAGATACTCAAAGAAGCTTGAATGCCCTCGTTTCTATTAAAAAAAAAAAAAAATCTCAGCAAAGGGGACTTGAAGTTTAAGGTAATACATGACAATTATCCAAAACCAAGTCTATGAATGTGATTATTACTTATAC
This sequence comes from Quercus lobata, assembly GCF_001633185.2. Lineage (NCBI taxonomy): Eukaryota > Viridiplantae > Streptophyta > Magnoliopsida > Fagales > Fagaceae > Quercus > Quercus lobata. The sequence continues at coordinate 55,150,806 of NC_044905.1, read as the reverse complement.
TTTATGTGAAAAATTACAAATTCACCAATTAACTTTTTAATTGAATTTAAATGGGCAAAACCACATTTGGCCCTTAAACTTTATCCTTTTTTTTTTTTAATAAATTTGGTCTCCAAAGTCCAAAGTTTCAAAAGTATTAATCAAATAGGCCCTTTGTTTTAAATTTGACGATGAATTTTCTTTAGCCACATGCCCAAACAATTATCATGTATTATATATAACTAATGTGCAGTCCCGTGCATATGCACAGGTACAATTAAAAACAATCACAATTATATGATTCAAATAACATAAATATTATTAAAAGATGTTCAAATTATACATGGTATTAACTTATATTTTTTTAACCCATACATTTCTGAAATATGTAATGGTTTCTCGTTATATATATATATATATATATATAATTTAATTGGTTTTAGACTCTTCAACTTTTGTATCCAATAATTCATTTAGCACAAAAATTAAAAACTTAGATGGACACATGGAGGAAAATTAGACTCCATTTTAAATCCAATTTAGAATATAATTGAACTAGTTGCACATCCGCACGTTGTAGTGATAATTTTGTTAGATTTATCTCATATATATATATATATATATATATTATTGTTTTATTTTTGTCTATGTAACTTATATAAAATTCTTATATGGTAAAATTATCTAAATCATGCTACGTAATAGAATAGTATTATATTCTTTATAATGCAATAGGATACATTTAACAATTAAAAAAAAAAAAACACTTAAAACACAAAACTAAATTGCATCAACTCAAAGTAGAGTTCTTAAAAATGCAAATAATTAATAACCTAAAGCAAAGATGCAAGAAAAAAAATATCCAACAAAAAATTTAGAGAGGGAAATAACATTTTTTTTGTGAGGGAAAATTATGCAAAGAAATATAGAATAGAAAAGATAAAGAAAATTTTATAATAAGAGAATAAGAATAAGAAGAAGAAAAAAAATGAAGATAAAAGGAAAGTTGAAGAGTGATATTAAGGTAGATGGTAGTGGAGAGATGAAAATGTGAAAGGAATGAGAAATGTTGAAAAAAATGTAAATGTTAAAAGAATGAGTACAATTTTATAAGGAAATTTTTATTTATTTGTATTTAATTAAAACATTATATGCTTCTGTAGGAGAAAAAAATTTAAGCCAATTATAAAATGCCACATCAGAATTTAATGGCAAATTCTGAATTAATGTCATTAAATTAAATAAATCAAATGATGACATGTGTCATCCAAATTGGCATCACATTGGCATATCAAAATTTGCCATGTGTCATTTGGCCCACAAGATAAAGATAAATTTCCTATTCAAAATTTATGGGTAATTATTGATAGTTTTTAGACCCCTTAAACAATTGATTAAACCTAGGTAATTAGCCAAGTTGTTACTTAGTCCAATTAAACAAGTCTAGGTTAACACAATATAAAAGATCAAATTATGCAAAGCAGCGGAAAATAAATAACACAAGATTTGATCACCCAGGAAACCAAACCGGTAAAAACCTGGGGAGGATTTGACCTAACTATTCTCAAGGTAAACTTGAATCCACTATCTTGAAAGAATCAAAATTCATACAATAAGACTTACAAGCCCCCACGCTCAACTTTTTATTGCTACCAATTAGTAGAACTTACTGACACGACTACGTGCAAGCTCCGAATCCATGAACTCCTTCTTTCTTGGATTCACCACCAGCTACAAGCACACCTGCTTGTGTTTTCTTTAAGCTTCAATGGCAGCAACTAAATTGATCATCAAGCGTAGATAAATCTTTTCCTTGAAAACCCTAAGTTTGTGTAAAGGAAAGCTCCTCTGGATCTCACAAGAGATTTACACAAACCACAAATATGAGCAACACTAAAACGTGGCTAGGATTTGCCTTTTATACTTAGGACAAATAAGAAACCCTAAAAACGTTTTAAAACACTTAGGGCTTAGTTGGACGAATCTGCAGAAAAACATTCTGCCCAAGCTTCGATCGATCGAGCCAGGCCGAAAGGCACAATCGTTTCCTGCTTTAACTCGATTCGAACTTTACATAGATGCACAACTTTAAGCTAGATTTAAACACTTCTAAACACATTATTTTGATCATGGTTTGCCAACAATACAAATTAGAGTTCTAAATACATAAAATCCTAAACTTTAGAACCTAACAAACTCTCCTTTTGGCAATTCGTGACAAAACACAACTAGAAACTCAAAGTTTACAAAATAAAAAGCCCTTTACAAAATAATGCTCATAAAACAAATTCAATCCTAACTACTATCCATCAGTTGCAAGTGTAGACAGCAGCTCAATTAAATCAACTTGTATATTTCCTGAAACATTAAACAAAATGCATAACCGCATGTGTGGAAACAATACAAGTAAACAAAATAATTTCTTGATTTCAAACAACACACAAATAAAGACATATATCAATGAATAACTCATAAATATAAATCAATAAGCAGTTTGAAACAAGAAACATATAAAAAACCAACAAAACATAAAACTCCCCCTAACATGAATATCCCATCAAAAACAAAGTAAGAACTAAAAATGTTAAGTACAAAGTGAAGCACCTAGATACAATCTAAACTCCACAAGCTCCAACCAAAAACAAATAAACTCCCCCTGAAAGCAAAAACTCTACAAAGTACTCCCCCTTTTTGTGACGGAATGCCAAAGGGCAAACAAGATATCCATCATCAAAAGGAAGGTGGTCTAAACTGCGCCAACTCCGCACACAAGGCACGGATCTCATCGAGCACGTCCACCAAAATCTGTCCTTGAGCCGCCTGAACGGTCAAGACATGATCTAACGTGCGACGAATGTCTGAATCATCCGAACCAGTTGGTAGAGGAACATCAGCATCAGCAACAGCAGCTGTACCTGTAGAAGAGGGAGGAGGGGGAACACCACTAGATGACGCACCTCTAGGACGAGAAGGAGCAACTCTCAACTGAGCAGCCCTCTGACGAAGAAAGGTGGCACCTATGGGAGCAATCACATGAACAAGCTCACCAGACGGAAAACCATCTAGACCTAAGAAGAGCAAAATCCTATGAATGAAAATAGGATGAATCAACGCATGTCCTACGGCAGAACTCCTATGAACCTCGTTCAAAGAACGAAGGAACAAGTGAGGAAAACTGATAGACACTCCAGAAACAAAGGCATACAAAAACACACATCGCTCTAAAGGGATGGTGTGGAAGTAAGAGATAGGCCACAAGGAATGACACGCTATCCTAAAGAAGAGGTAGGCCGTCTCGGTAAGTTCAGCGGACGTGATCCGAGGATCAGAACCCCACTGGATAGATGACCCAGTGATGTAAGACATGACAACATCTAATGAAGGTGACTCATCATAGGGATAGTCAGCATCCCGAACAACCGGCACCCCAAGAGCCTCAGCCACTACCCGAGGGGTAATGGTGAACTCTACACCTCGTATCCAATTCCTAACAAGGGTGTTGGAATCATAGATGTGGCAAGAGAGGTTTGAGAAAAACTCTCTAATCAGGGCGGTCGGGGGTGGGTGATCTATCTCTAAGAGAGGCAACCAACCTTTAGACTCAAAATTAGCCCTAATGGCTGGATCAAGCTCATCCAACACAACAACTCGCTCAGCCCATATCTTACGTTTACAGTTCAAGGAGTCAAAGGCTTCTCTACACTTATCATTCTTAAACAACTCAACCCTAGTGGGAGACTCAGAGGAAGTGGAAGTGGTCCTATGGGCTGTAGTTTTCCTAAGCATGGTGCTAGGATAAGGACCAACACACAGAGAGAAAAAAAAAATCAAAACCAAGGGCAGACTGCAAGTTAGCACAAAAACAGAATATAGAATAAAAATCTATATGATGCATGAACAAGTTAAATGACATGATGCATGTTCTAATGCAGTGAATTAAGTCCAAAAGGTTCAAATTCACAAAATTGGCTTGAACATTAAGGTTTTAACACAAAAACCACAAAATTTGGAAAACCACTTGATCAATTTAAAAAAATATTGACGAATTGATCATTACACATGATAGAATAACAAAAATAATGACCAAATACATCAATTTGATAAGCCAATTTCATCAATTTAACCCAATTAGACAAAATCCCCAATTTGGATCAAATTCAAAACCCTAGAATTTCCAATTTTTCAAAAATCACAAAATTGATCAAATTAAACTATAAGGAACATCTTTATAGCATCATAGAACAAAAACCCATTGATCAATTTCACCAAAATAGGTTCGAATCATCAAAAACCCCAATATTTTGAAAGTGCCGAAAATAGCCATAATAATGCATGAAAAATGCATGAAATTAAGAAATAATATGCAAAAGGAAGGGCAAAAGAGACTTACCGGCCTCCAAGGACAAAAACCTTGCAAAAATCTTGAAGGAAAACGACAAAAAATTGATGGTGGAGCCTAGAGCCAACGCGAAGAGAGAGAAAAGTTGAAAAACTATTTGAAAAAGTGACTTTGAAAAGTCCAATCTGTCTTTTTAAAAAACCTGATTCACGAGTTTCGATCGATCGAAACAGACAGAGACTCTCTCTATAAAATTTAAAAATTTTCGATCGATCGAAAAATAGAATGGATCGATTGAAATAGGCAAAGGCTCACCAAATTTTAAGGAAAAAACACAGTTTTTGAAAAACATTTAGAATTAACTCAAAGCATTGAAATTTAAGAACAAAAATGCATGAGTATGTGATGATATGATTTTCAAAACAAGAATTTTAAGCCCAAATTCCCAAAAACAAAATTTCTTGCATTCTCCACAAATTTTCAAGCAACAAATTAATTTTTCACAAAATTCAAAGTATTTGCAAAACTTGGTTGGTCAGACCATAAACACACACAATAACATGTACAATGTTTAGCAAAGAGTAACTCGTGTAGTGTGTGCAACTAGCAAAAGCTTGAGATACATGTGAGGTGATATGTGAATAGCAATCAATCACAAAGTCTACAAAATTCATCACAAAAAATTTAAAAGAGACTATCACCTAAAGAGTTATATCATATAACTCCCACATCTCCTAGAACATAAGCTTACAATCATGTAAATTTCTTGTATTTATCCCTCATAATATACATACCAATTTTAAGTTATATGATTTTGGCATCAAGCCTAATAGTACACACCAATTTTGATTTTAAGAATTAAGCAATTTAACCCGAGACTTCACCTTATGTTCTTTTTGTGCATGGCTACACTTTCTCGAGCACAAAATCTTATGATATGCATTAAGGTGTTCATGATTGGCTAGTGAACAGTGGTGAGATGGTTATTTATGCCTTTCTCTAAAAGTTCAAATCAAACATTTAAAAACATGTGACTTCAAGATTAAGACATAGTAATCAAAAGCCATAAACATCTTTCCCACACAACATGCACTACAAAGCTTCAACTAGTAAAGTGCAATAAATAAGCTCATCAAAGCTAAACAAGGTACACAAGACATGTTATGTGAAAATAAATTGACCAACCTTATTCTCAAAAACCAAGAAGAATAGTGCAAAACAAAATGTGCTTCCTTTTTCTTCCCTTTTTTTTTTTATTAAAAATAAAAAACACCTAAAATGAAATGCATGAATGTTATGCTATGCAAATCCTAGAAACAAATACAGACCTCTTGAAGATCTGCATCTTCAGAGAGTTCCCCATCAGAAGGGTTCTCTTCAACAGATATGTTCTCATCAACTACAGCAGTAGCGGTGAAAGCAATGAAGTTTCCATCCTCATCACAATCAGACTCATTATTAGAAATTTCACCATCACTAAGGGTTACAGCCATAGCCTTACCCTTAGACTTCAAATAGGTTGGACATTTAGATTTCATGTGTCCATACCCTTGACATCCAAAACACTGAGAGCCCAAGGAATTATTTGAAGATTGACCTACTCTTTCTCTAGGTTTATCATTGTTGTTAACCTTAGTGGGATCATGCTTCCTAAAATTTCTAGGTTCAGTAGTGTTTGTGCCTCTTGCCTTTCTATTGCAATTCCTGAGAAAGTTTCTAAAGTTTTTGGCAAGGTAGGCAATCTCTGTAGCAGAGAGCTCATCAACAAATCCACCACCTTAAACATCATCAACTGACTTAAGAGCCATTGATTTGGATTTGGTAGTTTTGGGTAGATCCAACTCATAGGATTGAAGAGATCTTACAAGTTCATCAACAGGGATGGAGTCCACATCCTTGCTTTCAATAATGGTAGTCACCTTGGGTCTAAAGTCTTCAATCAAAGATCTAAGAATCTTCCTAACAATTTTAGGTTGATCATAGATTTCACCCAAGTTAAAAGCAGAATTAACAATATCATTCAATTTAGCATAGAATTCATCAAAAGATTCATCATCAGACATCCTAATGCTTTCAAATTTAGAAGCCAATTGCTGCAATTTATTTATTTTGACAGCCTTTGTGCCTTCATGCACAGTCTGGAGGATATTCCAAGCAGTATGAGCGATCTCAACATTAGAGATTCTCTTAAATTCCTCCATAGAAACAGCATTAAAGATCGCATTCATAGCCTTGCTATTAAACGAAGCTGCTTCTTTTTGAGAGGTTTCCTACTCACTAACAGGAGTAGTGGACTTCTCCCATCCATATTCAACAGAGTTCTACACCCTCTCATTAATGGATTTCAGGAATGCTTTCATCCTTACTTTCCAGTAAGCATAATTATTCACATCAAAGTGAGGAGAAATAACTAAAGAGTGTCCGTGTTCCATGACAACAGGGGTCAAGGATCAACTCAGTGATCAAAGGATCAACAACAAAAGAGCTACCCGCTTTGATACCACTTGATAGTTTTTAGATCCCTTAAACAATTGATTAAACCTAGGTAATTAACCAAGTTGTTACTTAGTCCAATTAAACAAGTCTAGGTTAACACAATATAAAAGATCAAATCATGCAAAGCAGCGGAAAATAAATAACACAAGATATGATCACCCAGGAAACCAAACCGGTAAAAACCTGGGGAGGATTTGACCTAGCTATCCTCAAGGTAAACTTGAATCCACTATCTTGAAAGAATCGAAGTTCATACAATAAGACTTACAAGCCCCCACACTCGACTTCTTATTACTACCAACCAGTAGAACTTACTGACACGACCACGTGCAAGCTCTGAATCCACGACTCCTTCTTTCTTGGATTCACCACCAGCTACAAGCACACCCGCTTATGTTTTCTTTAAGCTTCAATGGCAGCAACTGAATTGATCATCAAGACGTAGATAAATCTTCTCCTTGAAAACCCTAAGTTTATGTAAAGGAAAGCTCCTCTAGATCTCACAAGAGATTTACACAAACCACAAATATGAGTAACACTAAAACGTGACTAGGGTTTGCCTTTTATACTTAGGACAAATAAGAAACCCTAAAAACGTTTTAAAACACTTAGGGCTGAGTTGGACGAATTTGCAAAAAAACATTCTACTCGAGCTTCGATCGATCGAGCCTGTCTTTCGATCGATCGAGCCAGGCCGAAAGGCACAATCCTTTCCTGCTTTAACTCGATTCCAACTTTACATAGACGCACAACTTTGAGCTAGATTTAAACACTTCTAAACACATTGTTTTGATCATGGTTTGCCAACAATACAAATTAGAGTTCTAAATACATAAAATCCTAAACTTTAGAACCTAACAATTATCTTTATTAAAATAAATAATAAATAAAATAAAGATAAATTTTCTATTCAAAATTGGTAGATAATTATCTTTATTAAATAAATTAAATAGAGATAATTATTTATCTTTGTTGATTATTATCTTTATCAAAATAGATAAATAAAGATAATTATCTCTAAGACGAATTTGGGTCAATCAAAAGTCTACTACATACTTTCAAGTATATCAATTCGAAGTGGAGCTTATCCTCTAAAATCACTATAAATAGAGGACATCCCTTCTCATTTTCAACACCAAGTTTTCAAGAGGTCTAAGCTCTGGAGAAATTCCTTCTCAAGAAACTTTGAAGAACTTTGAAGAATCTTTGAAGAACTTGAAGAACATTCGAAGAACTTGAAGGACATTCGAAGAGCTTGAAGAACTTGAAGGACAATAAATCTCTAATAAGCTCAAAGCTAGAGATTTATTGTGAAGACCGATCAATCCATCTTCCAATCAAAATCAAGAAGATTCTTGTTCAAGTTAAATTCAATGAAGATAGAATCAGATGGTATTCTTTTGTAAAAGAATCAAAATAGAGATTGTACTCAATATACATCAATACAAATTTATATTTGCAAACCTATTTCTTTTCAATTGTTTGATTTTCTACAATTGAGAAAAATTTGTGTTTACAGTTTCATTTTTAAAAAATTAAAAGAATGAGAAAATATCAATAATATAATGATATGAAGGATATGGCTGAATTTAAATAGTCAATTGTAGTGGTGCTATCGATGTTAGCTTGAATTTTTTTTTTAATTTTTTTTTTTTTTTTGGCAACATGAAAAATGATAAACCCTATCCATATAACTAAATTAAAGTTACTTTATGATGTTGAGTTAACAAAACGAATTGGTGGTTACCAGAAAGCTAAGTAATTTTTTTTTTTTTTTTTTTTTTAAAGAATAAACTTGAAAGCTAAACATGAATTGTCTTGTTTTATTGCTTCTCATTTGGGTGAAATTGAAGCCTCGCATAAATTAATGAAGCCTCATTAGACCTATTAACCATTATAGCTCTAAAGAATATCAATAACAAAAACTTAGCATAAATCAGTACTTACCCTTTGCAAGTCAAGAGGCTACACATACTAACGTACATCATTACCCAACAATTTTTCACCTCACCACATAGCATAGTAATCATGCAAATGAATTTTGAAATATCCATTTGGTGTTACAATCAATGGTATGTAGCTTTCAGGAAAAAATATGTAGTAGTGGTAAATTAAACAACAATACTATTCAACTACTTAGATTTATCACGGTATGAGGAGAACATGAATGCATTATAACCCTTTTGTTCCTCATGTTACAGTTGATTTTTAATTCAAATGATTTCGATGGCCTAATTAGTAGGGTATATGCTCCACAAACTTTCAAAAGATTAGAAACATTAGTTGCATAGACAGACCAAACATTAGTCTCTCTCACACTACTTTTAAGGAACAAAATGTTAACTTAGAGGATTCGATCCCTATAAAGAAAATTATTGTAGAATTTATTTTACTTTTATTTTATTTTTCATATTAATTGCTTAATAGAATAATCTCAGTACCTTATACCAACCTACAATTGAACCCTTATCCCAATACACAATTGGACTTGTTTTGTAGTGACATTCTCTCCTTTTAATCCATGGCTCCCAGTATATGACTAACCAATTTGATGCGCGGATTCCAGTATGTGGCTTACTCACCAACTTGAGAAAGAAGTTAGCTGCAAAGTTCTTTAGTTCATCACACGATGAAGATCATGAAGCTCCTTGGTTCTAAAACTCTACGGTGTACAAACACAGTAGCTTCTTGAATAGGAAGATGAACTAGGGCATATGTCTCTGGTTCATAATATGCTTGTAAAAAACTTTTGCATTGAGTTGCATTAGCTGTGACGACCCTTAAAACAATCCTTATATATGTTTAGGGTTGTGAGAAAAGAAAGCCCAAACATCTATTCATGAATTGGATTGAAATCAACTCTGAAAAACTAAATTTCATAAACCTTGATAGATAGCTTATTTGTCGAGATAACTGTCGAGCATAGAGTTTCGACAGTCTTTTAAACCTCGATAGATACTAGCTGTCGAGTTTTAAAATCCAACACTTCTTCACTTGATTCTTGGATAGACTTGCATGACTTTAACACTTGAACTTGAAACCTTATTCCTTAAAGCATTAAACACATCCCAGATCTACCCAATTACAAGTAAAATGCGTTTTGTCAAAGAATTAGCCAATTCTATATTGACATATGTTCCTAACATCGAATCATATATATCCTAACAATCCCCCCCTTTGGCAATCCGTGACAAAACCACAACAAACAAATGAACATATGAGAGAAGTCATAAATCACTCAACTCATACTTACTTGTTGAATACAATAAAATCTATCCTAACACAAACTCTTAAAAAACTTTGCAAGAAGAGAATTTATGGCAAGAAGACTTTGACAACCTGTATTTCTAAAACATTTTAAACAAAACTCATCACGGCATCTTAGTGTAAAACAAAAATAAAAGATTGCATACAATATATAAGAATCATGTGCATAAAGAGAGAAGAAACAACACATGTAAAGATAGGTGAAAGAACTGTAATAACAACCTTATCATATATATAGAACAACATAAGTACAAGGTTTGCTATCACAATGTAAGAACAATGTATCTCTAAAAGAAGAAAAGAAAAAAAATACATAAGTCCTTACTACATCCCTAAAAAATATAGACACTCCCCCTAACAAAAAATCTCCTATACTAACTCTCCCCCTATGTATATGACTACTCTCATATTAAAACTACTCCCCCTTTTTGTCACGAGTGACAAAGGGTAAGTGAATCAAGTAGACATCTCATCATCGCTGGAAGAGCTAGCATCCTTATCGTCATCATCATCGTCGTTGTCCTTGTCCTCAAATGCCTTTGGAGAAGGAGAGGAAGACTCCATGAAGCCACCAAGGCGAGCCTGCCGTTTAGCAATACGGCCAACATAGGTGTTCACCTAACACAACATTTCATTGAGTGTGTCAAGGTGAGCATCCATGCGCTGCAGCTATGCCATGACCACCTCGAGGGTCACACCACCCGCTGATGAAAAAGGTGCGGATGTGGAAGGAGTAGAAGAAGCTGAAGGAGCTATTGTCTCTATCCATGGTCGCTTCGGTCAAAGCTAGGTCTTACTTCGTCTAACAGTAGCCGCATCTCTAACACACATGACCAAGAAATGAGGGGATGAGGGATAAGAGACAGAAAAGTGGCGAAGGATTCGCATGATAGCCGAAGGAAAAATGAGCTTATCATAGGTCGCCGCATCCCTATAGACATCTATGAGGGATAGGATGAAGTGAGAGTGAAAATCAATAGAAAGTCCCTCAAGAAGAGATAACAAAAATCGAGCACGAGACTCTGTGATAGAGTTATAGTGAGACAAAGGATGGAGAACGAATGTCATCACCGTGTTAATGAATCTCGGACCTTTTACAAAGCCCGAGCAAGAGTTGTTTTAATGGTCACCTCAAGATGAAGGTGTCTCACAAAATAGAGACAAGAGTTCGTCTTTAGACACAGTCCTCAAATGATCGCAACTAGGGTAGTCAGGATGTGCTACCCTAGGAACATGTAGTACCTCGGGCACAATATCCGAAGCAACTACAATGTGCGTACCTCGAACGCAAGTAATAAAATAAGGTACAGAATCGTCAAATCCGTGCATATTGGAGTAAAACTTTTGTATGATCACAGAGGGACAAGTGACCAGGATGCTACACAGTGACTCCCAACCCCGACTGTAGATAAAAGTGGGAAGGTCAATACCAGAAAACTCCCATAGAACGACTTGATGTTCTGAATGAATGTTGCGTCATGAAAAGTTCTCCTAGAAGTCCGACTTGGCCTTCTAATCACGGAACCTGACATGGGAGGGGGTAGGATCAGAGGAAGATGCCCTAAAACAAAAAGGGTTCTGGGATGGAGTAGATTTTGTGTTTAGGTGCCATAGAGCAAACTAATGCAAGAATAAGAGAGATAGAGAGACACGCAGAAAAGCACCAACAGTATCAATATCAATATAAGGATAAATGAAGGTATGTATACATGAAAATGCATGAACATGTGACATGCAAATTTAAAAACATCATGGACTCAACCCAATCCAAACCTAATAGCACATAACAATTCAACATATACAGCACACATCTATAATGCATGAAAATATAGTTAAAATGCAAATGTGATGCAATGCATGAACATATAGGATCATTTACACAAAACCCATCCCAAAAATTTCATCAAAACTTCATCAATTTTGGAAAAATCCCAAAAATTCTTCAAAAACCCAAAAACCTAGGTCTAATGCGTGAAATGCGTGAAGAATGAAAGATTTAGGACCCTTACGAAAGAAGAAACTCTTGATCTAGGCTAAAAATCACAAGGAAATGAAGTTTGGAGTGAGAGAGGAGTGTTTAGGAGGTGAAAAGATGCAAACTATCGAGAGAGATCGAGGAGAAATGTCACTCGGACCCTATATATAGAAATCCCAGTTTCTCGATGGATCAAGAGGTGTTGAGAGCTATCGAGACTAAAAACGTGTGAATTAGCTGTCAAAGAGCTATCGAGGATCTGTCGAGAGGTGTCCACAGCAAAAGGGTCTCGATGGATCAAGAAGCTATCGAGCATCTATTGAGTATCCAGAAAGTTCCTCGATGGATCGAGTAGCTATTGAGAATGCGATAAAAAGAAGCTAAAGGGGCTCAATAGATAGCCTAGTTGTCGTGAGGTGTCCAACAGCTATTGAGATTGCTTAAAAACCGTTTTTCAAGAAGAAAAAAGCACAGATATAAATGCAATCAAGCATGCTACACAACCAAAGATCTAAACAACATTTTAAGCTCTCAAAATCATCTCTCAACAAGAAAAATGTCAAGCACATAAATCCAAAACACACACACACACACACACTAAACAAGTCTAACCAATTTTATATTTCAAAAACAAGTTAAGACAGTTTAGTGAGCATACATTAACACATGTATTCCTTGTGATGGCTAAATCACATTGTACCTGCACATGTATCAAAAGTAGTAAAGAATATTGAATGTTGTGTGTGAAAAACATCGCAAGATTGTATAAATGTCCACATGTTATGACAATTTGAGATATGAGAAAACCACTTTAACTCACACACAATCATAACTATTTGATAGGGGCTATCACCTTTGAGGTACATCCTATAACTCTCATATCTCCTAGAATACACACTTGCAACCATATATATAGCATTTTGATTCTTTTTGCTTCTTATTTTTCTTTGCATATTTTTCTTTTAAGCAAACCATGCATGGGCATATAAGAGATAGAAATACCCAATGATGTTAAGCATTTGACATTCCACTTTTACTATGCCGAAGCATACAAATGTCATTTCATGATTGGTGGGCAACAGTGGTGAGATGGTTATTTATGCCTTTCTCGTAGGATTTTCTAGTCCTTCCTATCAAAAAGAGTGATACGAGTGTTAAGTACAAAAAATTACTTAATCTTACTCATCACAAACATGAGCCACAAAGCACACTTGTTTAATTGTGCATAGAGATGCTCATCTAAGCTACAAGAGATACAAAGTTCAGAAAACTTTGTTTCAATGGCCATCCAAGGTACATAAGTACCAATGTACACAAACACACATTGTTTTTGTATTTTTTTTTTAATTCAATTTTTTCTTTTTTGATGAAAATCAAAATAAAACAAAACTGAAAAATAAACAAACAAAAACGTGTTAAACAAAGCAATGCACAAAACTAGATGCAAATGCATGAGGAAGGAGGAGGAGAAGAGGAGATTAATCCATGGAGATAACACCAATGTTTTGGCGAAGGAATTCAAACGGTTTGCTATCAAGAGGTTTGGTGAACAAAGCAACCTTCTGATCATCAATGTGAATGAACTCAAGAGTGAGGGTACCATCTTCAACAAGTTCCCGAATGAAGTAATGTCAAATCTTAATATGTTTAGTTCGAGAATGTTGAACCGAATTCTTAGAGATGTTGATGGCACTAGTATTGTCACAGTAAATGGTAAGATGCTCTTGACGAATACTGTAATCAAGGAAGAGTTTCTGCATCCATTGTAGTTGGGTGCAACAGCTACCAGTAGCGATGTACTCAGCTTCTGCATTGGATAATAAGATGGAGTTCTGATTTTTACGCATCCAGGAGACAAGATTATCACCCACATAAAAGCAACCCCCCGAAGTACTCTTTCTATCATTAGCATTTCCAACCCAGTCAGTGTCAGAATACCCAACTAAGATATCATTTGTGTCCTTGCTATACCACACACCAAAGTCGGCAGTGGTTTTGACATACTTTATGATTCTTTTCAAGGCAATCATATGAGACTCTTTGGGATTAGCCTGATATCTAGCACACATTCCCACACTGTAACTAATGTCAGGTCTACTAGCAGTAAGGTAAAAAAGACTACCTATCATGCTTCTATAAAGAGATGAATCAACACTTTTACCCAACAAGTCAACAATGAGTTTCACATTTGGGCTCATGAGGGTTCCAACATAATTAGCAGATTCCAAACCAAACTTTTTCATAAGATTTTTAGCATATTTAGATTGAGATATGAATATACCTTAATCTTGTTGACAGATCTGCAAACCAAGGAAGTGAGTCAACTCTCTAATTATGCTCATCTCGAACTTGGCCTACATGAGTTTTGAGAAACTATGAGCAAGTTCATCCTTAGTTAACCCAAAGATGATATCATCAACATAGATTTAAGCAACTATTAACTCGCCATCTTCCCTTTTGATGAAGAAAGTTTGATTAGCTTTTCCTCTTGTGAACCCATGTGACACCAAGTATTGTGTGAGCCAATCATACCAATTTATGGGGGCTTGCTTTAAACCATAAAGTGCCTTCTTGAGGTACAACACATGATCCAGAAAGTGTGAATCAATGAATCCTTTTGGTTGAGCCACATAGACATCTTCTTTAAGGAACCCATTTCAAGTGACATGCTACGGTTAGGAGAATTCTAATGGACTCCATACGGGCTACTAGAGCAAATGTCTCAACATAGTCTACTGCTTCCATTTAAAAGTATCCTTGAGCTACAAGGCAAGCCATGTTACGGATCACATTACCCTCTTCATCAGTCTTATTGTGGAATATCCACTTTGTGCCGATGATATGCTCACCCTCCGATCTAGGTACTAGAGTCCAGACATCATTCCTTTGAAACTGAAGTAGTTCATCATGTATTGCTTCAACCCAACTTTCATCGTGAAGAGCTTCCTCAACTTTAGTGGGTTCAACCTGCAACAAGTAACAAGAATAAGACACAAAGTTAGCAACAGATTTATCAACTGTATGCTTCCTTAGTGTAAGTTCATTCATGATTCCCAAAATAACTTCAGGAGGATGATTCAATTTGATCCTGAAGGAAGGTCCTTTCTCTTCATGGGATTTAGAATTAGGTGAAGTAGATATGTCTGCTGAATCTTTTACAACACTTGGAGTACCGGGAGTATTTGGAGATGTAGGCTCTTGTTCAACAATTTCTTGAACTTCCTTAGGCTCGAAAGGAAGAATTTCTTTGGGGATTTCCTTACTAAATTTCTCAAAACCGGATTCTGAAGATTCATCGATAATAATATTCACAGTTTCCATTACCTTCATGGTTCTTTTGTTGTATACCCGATAAGCCTTGCTTGTAGAGAAGTATCCCAAAAATATTCCTTCATCGCTTCGGGAGTCAAATTTTCCCATATTCTTTCTATCCTTGAGAATGAAACAAGTACTTCCAAAGATTCTGAAATACTTAACATTTGGTTTTCTTCCCTTCCACAGCTCATAGGGAGTCTTTTTGGTATCAAGTTTGAAATATACCCTGTTAACCATATGACATGCAATGTTGACGACTTCTCCCCACAAGTTTTTAGCAACATCCTTGTTATGCAGCATGGCCATAGCCATCTCCTAAATGACCCTATTCTTTCTTTCTACTACACCATTCCGTTGAGGAGTAATAGGAACAGAGAATTCTTGAGATATACCTGACCTAGTGTAGAAGGACTCCATGTAAGAGTTCTTGAATTCTTTACCGTGATCACTTTGACTTCGATCAATCTTCAAGCTCTTCTCATTCTGCAATCTTGTGCACAAGGCTTCAATGTGCTTAGGAGCATCAGACTTGGATCGTAGAAGGATGACCCAAATGTACCTAGTGAAGTCATCTACCACAACCATGATGTATCTCTTTCCACCTAGAGACTTGATTCTGGTTGGATCCATGAGATCCAGATGTAGTAGCTCCAATGGTCTAGATGTAGCGAATGTTTGAGTGCCTGGATGTTTATCTTTTGTCTGTTTTCCAAGCTGACATGGTCCACATACTACATTGTTCATTCTATTGAGCTTTGGTATCCCCAAAACTGACTCATGCTTAGATGCAATTGAAAGATGATTGTAACTAGCATGTCCCATCCTTTGGTTCCATAGATCTTCATTTGGTAAACGAATGCTATTGCACACAATATCAACATTAGGAACCAAGCCATAACAATTGTCTAGAGTGCGAATATCACTTATGAGTTTCTTCCCAGACTCATCCATGACAAGGCATTTTCTTTTTGAGAATAGTACCATGAATTCTTGATCACATATTTGACTTATGCTTAATAGGTTTACTCTCAGACCTTCTACATATAGAACATTTGCAATGTTTGGCAGTCCAGGTAAAGAGATGATTCCCTTTCCTTTAATCTGTGATTTGCTCCCATCACCAAAAGTGACATTACCACCTTTCTTAGACTCAAAAACCTTGAAGAGAGATCGGTTTCCAGTCATGTATCTTGAGCAGTTGCTGCCAAGGTACCACAAACCCGTGTCCATAATCTTAAATGCAGACTTCATCATGAAGCATATTTCATGCTTGGACGACAGATCAGTGGGAATGGTGTTTTCCCTCATCTGCCTTTTATGAACAAGGCCTTTGACTTTAACTTTTCTCAGACGAACTCCTTTGCACATTTTCATTCTGAGACAGTCTAGTTTCTTCTTTGTCAATCTGAGATGTTTTCCAATAGTCATCATAATAGAATTCAAATAACTTTTAGACTTGCATTTACTGATACACTTAAACAAGTAGAGATTAGAAAAATAAGATGTATTTGAAAACAAAGATCTCTTCATTTCGGTTGCAGCCATGACTACAGGGGTCAATGGATCACACAGCATAGATTAAAAACTAATCAGAGTGTGCCTGCTCTAATACCACTTGATAGTCCAAGAATGTATTGACCTCTTGTGATGAATTAGCCAAGTTAATTAATTAATTAAATTTACATGCAACAAGTGTAGTAGCACAAACAAATCACCAAATAACTAAATGCAGCGGAAATTAAATTGATACAATGATTTGTTTACGAATAGGGAAAACTTACACGGCAAAAACTCCACCGGGTGATTTTAAGGTCACCACTCTCAAGAATTCACTATTATCACAACAAGTAGTTACAAGTAAAGGAATCATAGTACCTTATACCAACTTACAGTTGAACCCTTGTCCCAATACCCAATTAGACTTGTTCTGTAATGACAATCTCTCCTTTTAATACACGGCTCCCCATACGTGACTAACCAATTTGATGCACGGATCCCAGTATGCGGCTTACTCACCAACTTGAGAAAGAAGTTGACTGCAAAGTTCTTTAGTTCATCACACAATAAAGATCACGAAACTCTTTGGTTACAAAACCTTATGGTGTACAAACACAGCAACTTCTTGAATAGGAAGATAAACTAGGGCATATGTCTCTGGTTCACAATATGCTTGTGAAAAACTTTTGAATTGAGTTGCATCAACTGTGATGGCCCTTAAAACAATCCTTATATATGTTTAGGATTGTGAGAAAAGAAAGTCCAAACATCTATTCACGAATTGAATTGAAATCAACTCTGAAAAATTAGTTCATCACACAATGAAGATCATAAAGCTCCTTGGTTACAAAACCCTACAGTGTACATACACAACAACTTCTTAAATAGGAAGATGAACTAGGGCATATGTCTCTGGTTCACAATATGCTTGTGAAAAACTATTGCATTGAGTTGCATCAATTGTGATGGCCCTTAAAACAATCCTTATATATGTTTAGGGTTGTGAGAAAAAAAAGCCCAAACATCTATTCACGGATTGGATTAAAATCAGCTATGAAAAACTTAATTTCATAAACCTCGATAGATAGCTTATTTGTAGAGATAGCTGTTGAGCATCGAGCTTCAACAACCTTTTAAACCTCGATAGATACTAGCTGTCGGATTTTAAAATCCAGCACTTCTTCACTTGATTCTTGGACAGACTTGCATGACTTTAACACTTGAACCTGAAACCTTGTTCTTTGAAGCATTAAACACATCCTAAATCTACCCAATTACAAGTAAAGTGTGTTTTGTCAAAGGATTAGCCAATTCTATATTGACATATGTTCCTAACATTGAATCACATATGTCCTAACACATGGCCCAGAAAAAATTTAAACGGTTGGAATTAAGAAGAAATAGATTTCTAAATATATAAATGGAATAGTTTTTATTAGAAGTTAATCACTGCACATGAGGAGAGAGAAAAAAAAAACCAAATGAAAAGATAACGTATCAAGTCTAAAAGGAATTTCATAGAACAAATGTCATGTTGTATAAAAATAACATATATAGAACAACTAAATAGGTGAATTCAAAGCAACCCAAACTAAGAATTTAAAGAAAAACACATGTAATAAAATTAACAATTAAAGAGAGAGCGAAACTTAAATCACAAAACTAAATCGCATAAGCTTAATATAAAGTTCTAAAGAACACAACAATTTATCAAACTAAAGCAGAGATGCAAGAAAAATAAAAAATTCACCAAAAAATAGAAAGAGAGAGAGAGAGAACTTTTTTTTTTTTTTTTTTTTTGTGAGGGAAAAGTATGTAAAGAATAGAAGAGAGAATGACAAATTTATAGTAAGAGTGTATATAAGAAAGGACAAAAAAAAAAAGGGAAGATGAAAGGAAAGATAAAGAGTGATATTAACATAGAAGGTAGTGGAGAGATGAAAAGGTAAGGTAGAGAGTAGTGGAGAGATGAAAAGGTAAGGGATAGAGAAAGGTTAGAGAAAGTATAAATATTTTTTAAAAAAAATGAGTAAATGTTTAAAAAAATTATAGGAAAATCAGAAAGAAGAATGATAATAATGTGGACGCTGATGTGGCTCAACTAGAGTATAGAAACAATAAATACTGTACTTAAGCTTTTAGATATATATATAGATATAGATTTGAACTCTTCGATTTTCACATTTAATAATTCACTTGGTAATAAATTAAAAATTAAATGGAAAACGTGATGCAAAATTGAGTATTCAATTAAAACCTAATTGGATTTTTTCTAAGTTTTGGCTATATATATATATATATAATGAATTTGAGTGGGGAGTTTGTAAGCTTGTATAACTTTTGTATAATTTTATAATTTTGTAATGATATATTATTATCTTTTCTAAACTTCTTTTTAGTGTCTTAAAAAAAGGACTAGTTTATTTTCTGGGGGGCCAACTTTACATATTTTTATGGGGCTAAACTCCTAAAAAAAATTAATTTTCATAAATAATAAATGATGAAGCGTGACTTCGTCAGTCGAAATGAACGTGCCCAGATGGATCCAAATTCTTGCCCGGATATCTGTGTAGATGACAAGACTGCTTCTGTAGAGGTGGTCATCAGTGTGGTGCCTGCCACAACGTCTTTAATGCCAAAATCAAAACGAAAGAGTATAATGTAAAAATGAAAAAGAATACTAAAATGGAAATCACTATCCTTTTTTAGTGTCTGTGTTTTTTTGTACCTTGTGTTGGCAATGTGGGGGGCTTTATATATGTTGCCTTGGATTCTAGCCGTTGTGACTGGCATTTGTGATGTTAATTTCTTCCTTTGGTAACGCCTCTTGCCTTGTAATGGAGCTTTTATTGTGCTCTCAACGGTCTATACAGTTGGTTTTGTAACCGTCCGAGGTATTATTGGTGGCGTTGAATGGTTCCGCTCTTCTCGTCAATGACGTGGATACTTTTTGGGCTTGTCTTAGGGGTGGCCTCATCTATCCTATTGGATTCATCTCTAATTGATTTCGTCAATCCCGTCAATAAATATAAGTTACTTAACACAATTAAAGGTTTTCAAGGAGAAGGGGGATAGGCCCTTCATCCCAACATAGTGTTGTCCCTACCAATTGGTCACTTTTTATCCATTCGTGCTGCTCACGTATATTTTTTTAGATAGCTATATTTATAATCATAAACATGCTCTTTAGTGCAACTTGTAATTTACACTGTGCCAAACTGAATCATTTTCATGCCTATCATATCATAGAGTTCTCCGATAATGTATTTCCTCTCTTTTGCTATTTCGTCCCTTCTTATGAAGGAGTTTTTGTTGACTTGTACCTCTTTGGATAACAAGTTTATCCAGAGATCTTCTTTGTCCCTTCTTATGAAGGAGTTTTTTGTTTTTCAGTCCCTTCTTACGAAGGAGTTTGTGATGTTTTGTACCTCTTTGGATAACAAGTTTATCCAGAGAGCTTGTGGGGTTTTCTCTTGTGGGGGTAAGGGAAACACTTTCGTGGTAGGGAAGTTTTTCAGGATTCACAGCAAAGGAATGCTACAAGTCTTCAATCAACAATTTGGTCCATCACTTTGGGCTTCGCCTTACTGTTCAATGGTGAAAGCAGTATTTGTGGGGCTTGTGTTTTTTGAGAGAAGTCCATCCCAAGATGCAGGGAGCGATAAGGACAATGCTGGTAGGTACAGGGCAAATCCGACATAGCAGCAACAATGGAGGGAGGTGACGTGGTACAAGTGTTGCCTAAAACAGTGCATGACAGAATTGAAACAAGGCTGGAGTACGTTGCTTCAGTTACGAACTCTGAGGGCTACCCAATTGAATCCTCATTAATGCCAAAATCGGGTCCAAATTTGGATGGGAATTCAAAAGTTAATATGGGAAAGTCTAAGAGACTGAAATATCAACCCATAATTGGAGACTCATGCCAAGTTAATTCACCTGCCAATTTGGATTCGGAAGTTAAGAGAGATACACACGACAGCTCACCATTTAATGCTCCTATTAATCCGCATTCACAGCAATCCCAACGGCAATCAAAAAATGAGGTCCACGGTCTTAATAAGGAAATAATACCACTTGAAGCAATTAAGAAGAATGAAATATATGCAGCATTCATGGACTTCAAAGAGTTGCTGTCGTGGATGATCAGAATGAAACAGAAGAAAGAGTCGTTCTCAGTCATGGTTTGGATAATAGGGACACATCAGATTTGAGTTAGAACTAACAAACTTTGTTGCATTCCAAATCAGCTTGCAAACATGGCCAACGAACTCCTATCGGAATTCTAGGTGGTGTAGCAACCTCCCCAACCACAATCCACACCGATCCGAGTTCATTAGAGAGCTCCTATCTTGGACATGGTTAAGGTCAATCTCAAGAGGCACTATTCAGTTGTGAGCAAAAATCAAGGTTTAGAGTGGTTTTGGCAAGATGTTTTAGTAAATTACAATACTTTCATGTTAAGAGAGAAGATAATATGGTTGCTCATGTTTTAGCTCTTTTTGTTTTAAATGTTCTAGATTTTAGTGTGTGGATGGAGGATGCTCCACCACAGCTTCTTTCTTTTGTTTCTAGTAGACTTTGATGGTTTTTCATTGAATAAAAGGCACTACGTTGATTCTCCAAAAAAAAAAAAAAAAATTTGAATCATTTTCAAGGATTTGATTACTACTTTTAAAACTCAAAAAACAATCGAATTAGAAAGTGAGCAAACTTTATAGACCAAATATTTTTTTGATCCACTTATAACAGAAATCATCAACTCACAACAAGAAAACTATTTTAACAATTATCTTAAATGCATAGAGTAATCTTCTAATTGCATACATAATATAGAAATTGTGATGGAGAAAAAAAATAAAAGAGAAGAGTAAACATGGGAGTTTAAGTGGTTCAGCCTAATGGTCTACATTCATGAGACGAGTCTAAAAGGGACTAATTTATAATAGGATTTACATACAAAAGTAAAAAATAATTTAAATTGCATATTGATTGCCTCAATTCTATGAATTTCTCTACCAATCAATCCTATGAATTTTTCTACCAATCAATCCCATAATGGTCTATTTTGAAATCAATTTCTTGATTTCGTCTTCCACTTTCATGGAAAGTAAATTATACTTACCAAGAAACAATAAAACGCGTAAACCAAGGAAATTTATGCCTACCACAATCCCAATAAAAATGCATAATTTAACATCATCTTCATGTGTACCAAATTAAGAGCATTAACATGAAGAACACCAACCTGGTGAGGAAGAGTCACAGTTTGGTGATACTCGTGCATAACCCAGTTGGTCCTGACCCCACCACGAACACGAGCTCTATAGAAATTAAAGTCTTCTTTGTACCAATCACATTGTTGAAGCCTCTTGCTTTGATCTTCCTATCTTTACCAGTGACTTTCTAGTACCCGGATTGGGTAGCCCTGTTCGTTCTGTTGCTGTTGGAGTTCTTGAAATCCCGGGGACTAAAGAAGAACCATTTTGGGTCATCTAACTTGATCACTGAGAACTCTGCACAACCATGAAACATCCAAGTCCCCTTGTTACAAAAAGGAAAATCCCAACTTTTATTTTTATTTATAATACAATTGTTGGGGCAAAAGGCCTCGATATCTTCATTAGAAATATAGGAAATGTCAGTTGAGCTATTAAACCTCTAAAAAATCCCAACTTTAATGAATGGTTACTAAGAATTGAATAAAAAAAATTGAAAACTAAATAGACACTGCAAAACTAGTACATTGAGCATGAACTTTCTTTGAGAAACAAAAAAATAATCCCAACTTTAATGAATGGTTACTAAGAATTGAAAAAAAAATGAAAACAAAATAGACACAGAACTAGTACTATTGAGCATGAATTTTTTTTGAGAAACAAAAAAATCCCAACTTTAATGAATGGTTACTAAGAATTGAATTTAAAAAAAAAAATTGAAAACTATATAGACACTGCACTAGCTAGAACTATTGAGCACAAGAACAAAATAGATTACAAAATACAAACCATTCAATTCTTGAAATTGAAGTAATTGTAAAGTGTTAAAAAAGATATAAAAAAATTTAATTTTTGACACTTTGGTCAGTAATACATTAATATATAGATCTTGTTACAGTAAACATCTATTTTTAGATGTTACTATAGCAAAATGCAAGAATCTCAACCATGTTAAAGCACTAGGTGTAAGGGTTTTTTATTTTATTTATAAAAAAAAAAAAATTTTAAGCAATTGGTGTTATAGCAAAATACAAAATAACTAAAAAACGAATTTTAGAGCATCAAATGGGAATGCTCTAAAATCTTGTTTACAAAACGTGATTCTAAAAAACATGCTAGATCCCCATATAATTATCAAAATAATATCAATTTATAGAATTTTTATTAAAACAATATTAAACTTTGTCATAATGTAAATATAGGAATAAAAATCATCTAATAAATTAGGTTCTCTAATTAAATTCAAACACATAATTACATTGACTAATGAAACACAAACAATATCATTTTTCAAGGACAAGTATTCAATGTAACTATATGTTTGGATTTGATTGAAGAACATAATGTTATTCAATGAGTGATTTGGAAAATATTGTCTATATATGAGTTTTTTTAATCATTTTATGACAAGTATGAAATTATTTATGAGGTTGACATTTGGCAAGCAAGGATTGTTTCCCCAAATTTATTGTCAAACTTGGACTTTTTTGGCATTATTTTAGCCAAATTTGTGGGAGTGTTTTGATAAAATCATACTTAAAATTGATTATGTCACAAAAAAGATTAGGTAGATTAATCATGTTATCATTTGAAAAGTAGATATTAGGAAAACCTAAATATAAAACTTTATAATACATTTTAAATATAAAAAAAGATCCCTTTTAAATTTTTTCTCTTAAACTAACTATATATCGAGCCACTTTGACATTAGGTGGTCAAAGATTCATTTGATGTAAAGAGGAGAATCAATTCAGCCAATGCGGACAAATTACAATGTTTGCAGATTTGGAAAGCAGTCAAGAAAGGGAGGGCTATCTTCAATGAGGGTAGCACGTGGACGATTGGAAGGGATAGTAATCTCCGGTTTTGGCGGGATAATTGGACGGGTAAAGGGCCTCTCCATTGTATGATACAAGGTCCATTAACCCGAGGAGCTGATCAGTGGAAGGTATGTAAGCTGCTTTCAGATTTTAGTTGGGACTGGGGGCGGATTCCTTTTGAGCTCCCTTTTAAGGTCAAGTCCATAATCCAAGCCATTCCCATTCCTATTACAAGTAGAGGACAAGATAGGCTAGCCTGGTTAGGCAATCCGAGGGGTGTTTTTGACCTCAAGAGTGCCTATTCTCTTGCCATGGCTGAGGAAGCTGCTCCTCCTTTCAGTTCTAACTGGATTTGGAAGCTTGATACACTGCCCAAGATTAGAACTTTCCTATGGAGATGCCATCATAATAGCATAGGTGTAAAGAGTTGCCTTGCTAGGAAAGGGGTGGATGTTGATGAATTATGCCCAATCTGTCAAAGGGAACCTGAATCAATCATTCATGCCATTAGAGATTGTACTTGGGTTACGGGAGTATAGATGTAGCTAGGTGTGAACACATCAAATCAGGAATTTTGGATGAGTAATATCCAAGATTGGATCAATCTCAATGGAAAAGCCAATTGTAGCCGTGCCCAAGAAAAACCCCCTTGGATTATTACCTTTTCATTTGCTGTGTGGTGTATATGGAAAAACTGAAATATGGCTGTTTTTAATGGGAAAAGGGTGAACCAAAATCTGTCTAAGGAAATTATGAACCAGGTTTTGGAATTCATATATTGTGTTCACTCCCTAAGGAACCCGATTCGGAAATTCAATAGGGGTATCCGCTGGGAAAGGCCTCCTTTGGGTTGGAAGAAACTCAACACTGATGGATCATGGTTGAGAGGGGCGGAAAGAGCTGGCTGTGGTGGCATAGTAAGGGATGATTAAGGGGAGTGGGTTGCGGGTTTTTCTAGACACATTGGCTCAACAAATAGCTTCACAGCTGAGCTATGGGGGCTGCGAGAGGGTCTTATTCTTTGCTGCAATTTAAACATTGAATCCCTTGTCGTTGAATTGGATGCTCAAGATGTGGTGGATGTCTTGAAGAACAATGCTTATGTAAACAACGTTGTCTCCCCATTATTGGACGATTGCAAGCAATTGACAGCTTGTTTCCAGAGGATCCAGTTTAAACATTGCTATCGTCAAGCCAACCGGTGTGCGGATTTGCTTCCTAGAATGGGTGCTGTTCAGGAAAGTGTTTCTTTGTCCTTTGTAAGTCCTCCTATGGACATTTTCAATGTTTTTGAGTATGATTTGAACGGTGTACATTCTTTCAAGATGTGCACCGAACCTATTGTAATTACTTAGTTTGTTTAATGAAATCGTCTGTTTACCCAAAAAAAAAAAAAGAGATGTAATTTCCCTTGAATTTTTCTGGGAAGTATTTCCGTTTCGTAAAACTTGAAGTTGCTACCCATATTAGTATATTACCCAAAAAAAAATCCTTGCTGCCTAAGTTTTCTCCGACCGTAACGTCTCATATTCCCTCATAAATAATATGGTTATTAACTTTTTGGCTTTTTTTTTTTTTGGTAAACCAACTTTTTGGCATTTTCCGCTTTGTGGTTTGTTATGTTCCCCACTTATTGCATGTGTTCCCTTTAAAAAATATGTCAAAACGACAAAGCCAGTGACCTTGATGAATTTGCAGGGCATCCTAGATAAGATTATATTTAGAGCCTTCCCACCACTAGATGGAGTTGGCCTATATCTACTGCAACGAACTAAGGCCCAACTTAATAGGGTCTTTTCTTTATTTTAGCAAGTAATTTGTCAACCCTTTAATAGTGGGTCGGAACTATTAGAAATCAACCACTCACCCCATAAATGTCCATCAGGAGTCGGGGATTCACTTCAGTGACCAATTTGATCATTTAACAAAGAAATGCTCGGAGCGAATAAAGTGGGAAAAATGTGGTGCTCACATAACATTTATGTTAGTGATTTTACCTCAATGAGTAGAATTTTTTACCGTTGTTGATAATAGATTTTAGGTAAAATTCACTCATTATTTATTTTATTTTTTTTAACTACTTCTATATTTGGGATGAACAGGTATAAGCACATATCTCCAAGGTGACAAATTATTTTTTCCGTGCACAAAATCCGACTTCCTACAGGGCAGCCTTTCTTTTTTTTTTTTTTTAATAGACTTTGGTTTGGTATTAGTGGAACTACACATCTCAATTAACAGGTAGTGACCCTGAACTGGTAGTATTTATTTGTTTGGTCATAGTCATACCCGTAAAAGTCTGAAAATCTCACTGGAAAAGCAGAAAATGTCCCAGCAGTAAGCAATCATGACCCCAAACCTATAAAAGTTGGTAATCCAATTAACTCAGAGATCATTTGGTAAGAGATTTTTAGTAACATTGATTAAAGGTTGTGAAAATATTTGTGGGTAAAAAAATATTGTAAAAATACGTGTATTGTTATTTAAATAACAAAAACTATTATTTAAACAACAGTACCAAACAGACCCTCATTCTTTGTGCGAATGCTCCTCTTATCAAATTCATTAGTCTGCTAATCTATCAAGTGTCAGTTGTAATAACCTAGCAAACAGCATTTAGGAATTAAGTTGCCTCATCCCCCATGAGCCCTCATTAGTTCGCTACTTTGCACCAAAGTTGTTTCATTATTAATTAAAATTTTAAAATGCTTCTAATTTTCACAGGCTATTTATGTGTTCAGGGAATATAATAAATCAAATCAAATCTTGATCTTCCTCAAGAAATGTATAGGAGAAGACAAATTGACAGATGAAATGAAGAGCATCATCCCAGCGACACTAAACTTCAAATAGTTTATTTCCCCTCCCACAAGGAAAACTTTAAATTTTCTACTGGTTCTGGACAATAAAATAAAAGAGTAATTAGTTGATCTCTCTGTCCTAGACACCTTCAACTGAAACATCTCAACTAACACATCCGTTGTTCTCATAATTGTTAAGATCATATGCCATCATGTCGTCCATATTATTAGATATAAGTAATTATATCTAAGAATATAACTACTAAGATTTTTTCTTTACAAACATAATATCATACCACAATATAAAATTTCATGATCAATAACTTGTTTATCCACTTTGAAACACGAAAATCAACCTTTAAAATTGTTAGAAATATTTTAATGAATAAACAAGTTTTGATACAACAAATAATATCCTAAATAATTAGTGAGAATATAAAATAAGGATAGATTAGAACAATCTCACAATGCTATAGAATCACACAGTGAAAACGTTGTTCTTAAAGGTTGATTCGTACCACCCGAAGTAAAACTTTGTACAACTGGTTCTCTTGGTCAAAAAAACCCCCCTAGAATTAGACTATAGTGTCAACCTTCATGATGGATGCACTTCCATTCACGGAGGTTCAAGAACAGCCCTCTATTACCTTTCCTCTAAACAAAAATATAATTG
This sequence comes from Quercus lobata, assembly GCF_001633185.2. Taxonomy (NCBI): domain Eukaryota; kingdom Viridiplantae; phylum Streptophyta; class Magnoliopsida; order Fagales; family Fagaceae; genus Quercus; species Quercus lobata. Next base: position 55,123,425 of record NC_044905.1, on the reverse strand, counting down.
TAGAAAAATATGTGAGAAAGTAATATAATAGAATTGTGTATATCTAATTATAGAACAGTAAAATATGACTTATAGGAAATGGTGTGATGATGGACATTATATAGGCTATTCATGACAATAATGGTCTATAGTTATTGGTTACTAATAACCCATAAAAGCTCAACAGCTATATTATTTATTATTACTCAACAACTATTTTTCTCATTATTTTCCAACAACTATTTTACTCATAAATTTCCAACAATTAAAAAATAAATAATAATAAAAGTGTTTGGAACACACACCCACACCAACACAAAACACATCCACTTAGTTTATTTTTACCATTAGCACCCAATGTCAGTGTTTTAATACATGTTTAGAATTCTCAGAATGAGCTAGCAATTATGAACAATCGCATGATAACAAAGTCAATGTTTAATACATGTTATGAATAAAGGAATTGAAAGTCATAGGTTGCAAGTTTTGCATATCTCCTCTTTGATGAGAAAAACCTTTCATTGTGACTGTTTTGGTTCTCATTAAAATGATAAAATATGCAAATTGAAGTGGTTTTGCATTCTTCTTCTCATAGTCATGCTCCAGTTCCTCCATCACATGGATGCCTAATGATTAAATAAAACATAAAAAACAACATATGATTAGAAATCTAAATGGAAAATAGATATATATATATATATATATATATCTACAATTCTACAAAAGAACCATAACATGTTCGATAGGTTATAAAGAACTTTCAGAATTGGAAAGATGGCCTTAGGAATCGGATCTTGCTAATTTGCTCTACTGAAGAGACTAGCTTCAGCAGAAAACTTTTTGTATTTGATGATGAAAGAGAGCATGGGAAACAGAAAAGAGAGATCGATTGAAATGGTAAGAATGGAGACACCTGGAGAGAAGAGAATGAGTGGCATAATACCATAGGTCGGGTATAATTTATTTTTGGGCAGATTACACTCCTCTCTCATGAGGTTTGAGGAAATGACACTCTCCTCCAAACCTGAAGGGAAAAGAAATACTTTCCCCCCTTGCAATTCATTTGACCAAACTAACATAAATTAAAGTTAAAAAAATGTTGTATTAATCTACCCTTTCCTTTAGGGCAAATTTCAAAAATTATTCTCCACTTATCCTTAAATTTACCCATTATTTTTTTTGTGAATCAATCGGATATGATATCAAAATAAATAAATTCTATTAAAAAAATAAAAATAAAAATTCTGATGTGGAAAATTGCAAGAACTGCAAAGCTTGTGTTAAACTCTAATGAGGTTAAAAAGTAGTGTGTGTATTTTCCATAAAAGTAGTGTCAAAACTTTTCTAGTGTGATTTATTAACAGTTGCCCTAGGGCATCCATTAACAGAACCCATAGATTATAGATTAAGAATCAATAGATACCTTATTTATAAGAGTATTTGTGTCAGTTTGTGCAAAACTTTATGTCTATTTTAGCATTAAAAAATTATTTTTTCTATTGTACACACTCATTTTTCAAAATACCATACATCATATTATCAATTGTACATTGTATTTCATTAAAATATCAATTTTTCTTGATTTTTTTTAATTGTTTTTCTTTCTTCACACACAACAATCACCATTCTTTCTCTTCCTTCAGCCTTGGAATATGTAAAGAAAAAAATAAAAAACTAAATGCAAAATAAATAGTGTCAATGTAAATTTACACAGTTACTATAGCAAATTTGTAAATATATATATATATAATTATACAATGACTAATGTGGGTCAATTTTAGGCAAAACTGTGTAAATTTTACACATTTTTCTATTATATACTAACTGATGTAAGTGCTCTAAAATGTTTAAATATTAAGTTTTTTATACTTAAATTATGCATAAAAGATGAGTTTATGGATTCAAAAGCAAATAACATCTTATTGATAAAAAAAACTGGCATGAGTGTTAAGAATATTGAGAAAATATAATTTAACGGTAAAATTTTCAAAATATTAATTCAATAAAAAATTATTAGGTGGTATAACATTATTTAATGTTAAATTGCATGTAACTTAATCTAACTAGAAAATTAATTATTTAAAATATTCTAAAAAAGATAATGAAGTAAACCTTTCCTTAAGGTTTACACCACATACTTTGCTTTATAATTAAGTACTGCGAATACTAATGATAATATTTCGAGAACAGTGGATGAAAGTGATGATTAAAACAATTCCGAACCAAATAATTCTTATTAGAATAATATTAAAACACAAGAAGTGTGATTAGAAAATAGTAAAAGTCGGAACAATGTACGTATATTTTTCATAATTTATTATATCCGTTTAAATATTATTCAAAGAGGATTTTCAAAGAATAATTATAAATATATTGTAAACATTTTAACAAAGCAATTCAATATGATCAGTTTTAAAATATACTTTATGTTGAGAATAGTTATCTTATAATTTTGTGATACTTTCTTTTTAAATGTAAAGTAATTTTGATTCCATTCATAATAGACATATACATATTAATAGACATTCCATTCATAATTCCATTTTGATTCCATTCACGATGGTGCTATCGCAGCATAAGCAGTCGACTATGCAAGGTTGGTCACTGCCTCAATAGACAATAGTGTTAGGTTCTAAATGTTTAGAACAATTGGCAAATCGTGAACACAAACTTGTCTAGATATAGATCTTAGAGTCTATAGGTTTTATTAGACAATGCTCAATGTAATTCAAGTCAAGATTCAAGAACATACAAGCTGCAGGAAGAAGATTTCATAATCTATCTGGTTCGACTGATCGAAAGACAGGCTCGATCGATCGAAAGTCGTATCTGCAGAATTTTAATTAAGCCCAAACAGAAGTTCAAGCCTATTTAGGATTAGGGTTTCTAATCTACTTCTCCCAATATATAAAGGAAACCCTAAGCACGTTTTTATGTGGCTTTTCAGAGAGAAAAGAGTGTGTCTCTTTTGTATTTAGGGTTTTGTTCCTAAAAAGCTCTCTTATGTCTTCTACCGGTGCTATTCCTTGAAGAATCTCAAGATCCGGTATTGTAGAAGTTGCTACCTTACCTTCTCTTGTCATCAAAGGTGTTGATGATCTAAACCTTCAAGGGTGGTCTTGGAGTCACAAACATGAGTGTTTGTGTTGCTAAACCTTTGAGTGGGATCTCAAAGTCACAAACGGGGGTGTTTGTGTTTTGCAAAGGCCAAAGAAAGAAGGAGTTCATGGATTCGAAGTTTGCACGTGGTCGTGTCAGTAAGTTCTACTGGTTGGTAGCAATAAGAAATTGAGTGTGGGGGCTTGTAAGTCTTATTGTATGAACTTCGATTCTTTCTAGTGGATTTACTTTTTACCTTGAGGATAGCTAGGTTAAATCATCCTCAGGTTTTCTACCGATTTGGTTTTCTTGGGTGATCATATCATTGTCTTATTTATTTTCCGCTGCTATGCATGATATGATTGTTTGATTGTGATAGCCTAGACTTAGAATTTGGACTAAGTAACAACTTGGCTAATTAACTAGGTTAAATCAATTGTTTTAAGGGGTCTAAAAACCAACAAGTGGTATCAGAGCGGGTTGCTCTTTTATTTTAGATCTTTTGATCTAAGAGCTGATTCTTAATCCCTGTTGTCATGGATAAGTTGAAGTGTCTTTCTGATCATGTTTATGCTCATGCTTCTGTTGATTTTATTGATGCCTGTGAAACTCTTCGTAAGGAATTATTAAAATCTATGAAAATTGCTAAGAAATTCAAGGAAGAGTTAAAATTGGCTAATCTTGAAAAAGAGGAATTGATTTTTAGATTAGATGAATCTAATAAAAAGAATGAACTTTTGAGAAATCAAATTTCCTCTCAAGATGAGAAGATGAAAAGCTTGGAACAAGAGTTAGTTGAATCTAAATCTAAAATTGAAAATTTGACTAGTACCAAGCCTGCTATTGATAACAGAAGTGTTTCTGTTTCTCTTAAGTCTAAAACTGAGAAAGTTTATATCCCTCCTTTTAAGAGGAATAATAAAGAAAAGACTTATTTTGCTAGGTTAGACAAAGGTAAAAGTTCTGATGTAGACGCTAAAATTTCTAAACCTAAATCTAAACGTACTGTTAGAGAGCATAATAAATCTGTTTTTGTATCTACCTGTCACCTTTGTGGTGTAGTTGGTCATATTAGACCAAATTGTTCTTTGTTGAGGCAAAAACCAAAATCTGAGACTAGACTTGTTGTTAGGAATACTGATGTTCCTAAATTTGTTCCTGTTTGTCACTTTTGTGGTGTCTCCGGTCACATTCGTCCTAATTGTCATAAATTGAAATTTAAGCATTCTGTGTTTCAATCTAGGATATGTGATGATATTTCTCCTGCCATAAGTCCATATAAATTGTTTCATATTATTTTGAAAATTTTAAGCTTGTTGGCTTGTGAAAGGAATTTGTAGGATTTTAGTATTTCTTGTAATCCCTCATATACACTCTGCTTCACATGGATTTTCACCTACAAAGCCGAAGACTCGTGCTATATGGGTGAGAAAAGATTCTCCAAGGTAAGTGTTGTTAACTTGTCCCTGATTTAATTCTTTCAATTGTTTATGGACATGTTTTGTTTTTGTTTTTGGTTGTTTTGTTTTTTAGATTGGTTTTTATTAAAAAAAAAATCCAAAAACATTGAAAAATTTCAAAAAGACAAAAATATTTTATTTTGTGTCTTGTTTTATTTGTTTTGAGGATTACATGAATTATGATATCTCTCTTGATTTAGAACATACTTGACATTGTGGAGAAATTTGAAAGCTATTTTTGATTTATGTGAGTATGTACTAGTTTGTACATGTACTCAAGGGTTAATTAAGAAATTGATATTTCTTGTTTGTGTACCCTCTATAGCTTAGTTAAGCACTGTCATGCATTGCATTTGCATTGTTCATTTAGCATAATGTGTGCTTTTTGTTTTTGGTCATAAATTTTTTTTAAACCAAAAAGATTTTTGTATTTTGTATTTCACATCTTGGATTTATAATCAAGAATTGACCATATTATCTTTACATAATAAGTTTATGTACCTTGTTTAGCTTTGATGAGTTTATTTATTGCACTTTACTAGTTGAAGCTTTGTAGTGCATGTTGTGTGGGAAAGATGTTGATGGTTTTTGATTACTATGTCTTAATCTTGAAGTCATATGTTTTTAAATGTTGGACTTGAACTTTTAGAGAAAGGCATAAATAACCATCTCACCAATGTTCACTAGCCAATCATGAACACCTTAGTGCATATCATAAGATTTTGTGCTCGAGAAAGTGTAGCACATGCACAAAAAGAACATAAGGTGAAGCCTCGGTTTAAATTGCTAAATACTTAAAATTGGTGTGTACTATTAGGCTTGATGCCAAACTCACATGACTTAAAATTGGTATGTATATTATGAGGCATAAATACAAGAAACTTACATAATTGCAAGTTTATGATCTAGGAGATGTGGGAGTTATATGATGTAACTCTTTAGGTGATAGTCTCTTTTAAATTCTATGTGATGAATTTTGTAGACTTTGTGATTGATTGCTATTCACATATCACCTCACATGTATCTCAAGCTTTTGCTAGTTGCACACACTACACAAGTTACTTTTTGTTAAACTTGTTACATTATATTGTGTGTGATCTTGTTGTGGCCATCCAAGATTAAAGTTCCTTGATTTTGATGCAAAATGTGCTTAATGTTTGAGTTTTTGAGGACAATTGGTTGAAAAACTTGTTTTTGGAAGATCTGGGTTGAATTCAAGTTTTTTTTTTTTTTTTTTTTTAACTTTTAATCTCATACTCATGCATTTCATTCATGAAATATTGTGCTTTGAGTGTTTCTGCATTAAATTGCTGTTTTTTTCAAAAATTTGATTTTTCCATGCATCATTTATGTTTAGGATTCACATGCATTGCATTGTTTTCTGTATCCATCTTATAGTTTTGCAGTCATATCTCTCATTGTTTTCACACATAACATGCATACACTTTGCTAAATTGGGTACTCAACTTGATTTAAAAATTGATTGATTAATCTTTGAGTTCTGTACTTTCTAGTATATGCTATTTTTATGTGTGAATTGTAGAAAATTATTTTCTTAAAAGATATGATGGATAATCAATGTGCAAATATTTTCTCTACTCATGCAACTATTTATGGGTCACATAGTGCCATGTTTGCATTTTATTGAAAGAGAGAATATTTTTCTTCATGTGTATCCTCAACTTAGTTTTTTTTTAAACTTGGTTTGTGTCTTTTTCTTTATCCCCACTCCCTTTATTTTTCCCCAAAACTGTTTTTCCCAAAACTTGTTTTGTTTTTCCTATTTTTATAGGGGGAGAAATTTTTTTTAAACTTTGTGGTTCTTAGGGGGAGTTGTTGTTCTTCATAGGGGGAGTTGTCTCTATTTTCTCTTACTCTGTTGCGTATATTTTCTGTCTACCTTCTGATTGGGTAGTCTTTGTCAATACGTGACAAAAAGGGAGAGACATAAATGACCTGTTTGTTTTGTTTAGGGGGAGAATATAAAAACTTTCTGATATATCTAACTTAAGGGTAGAGTTAGAATTTACTTTTGTTTTTTATATTCTATTTCATATTATTGTTTATATGTCTTTCTTTCCACACATGCGGTGATGTGTTTGTTGAATGTTTCAGGAAAGACAGGTGCATTTTGATCAAGACCTTCTACCTCTTCTTGCAACTTCTAGGTTAGGAGTCTTAGATTGGGCTTTGTGATGTAATTGGGCATTTTATTGTATTGGGTTGTTCTTGTATTTGAGCATTTCATTTTGCATGAAAGTTTTGTCACGAATTGCCAAAGGGGGAGTTTGTTAGGTTCTAAATATTTAGAACAATTGGCAAATCGTGAACACAAACTTGTCTAGATATAGATCTTAGAGTCTATATGTTTTATTAGACAATGCTCAATGTGATTCAAGTCAAGATTCAAGAACATACAAGCTGCAGGAAGAAGATTTCATAATCTGTCTGGTTCGACCGATCGAAAGACAGGCTCAATCGATCGAAAGTTGTATCTGCAGAATTTTAATTAAGCCCAAACAGCAATTCAAGCCCATTTAGGATTAGGGTTTCTAATCTACTTCTCCCAGTATATAAAGGAAACCCTAAACACGTTTTTATGTGGCTTTTCAGAGAGAAAAGAGTGTGCCTCTTTTGTATTTAGGGTTTTGTTCCTAAAAAACTCTCTTATGTCTTCTACCGGTGCTATTCCTTGAAGAATCTCAAGATCCGGTATTGTAGAAGTTGCGACCTTACCTTCTCTTGTCATCAAAGGTGTTGATGATCTAAACCTTCAAGGGTGGTCTTGGAGTCACAAACAGGAGTGTTTGTGTTGCTAAACCTTTGAGTGGGATCTCAAAGTCACAAACGGGGGTATTTGTGTTTTGCAAAGGCCAAAGAAAGAAGGAGTCCGTGGATTCGAAACTTGCACGTGGTCGTGTCAGTAAGTTCTACTGGTTGGTAGCAATAAGAAGTCGAGCGTGGGGGCTTGTAAGTCTTATTGTATGAACTTGTAAGTCTTATTGTAAGTCTTTAGATCATCAACACCTTTGTTCCTAAAAAGCTCTCTTATGTCTTCTACCGGTACTATTCCTTGAAGAATCTCAAGATCCGGTATTGTAGAAGTTGCGACCTTACCTTCTCTTGTCATCAAAGGTGTTGATGATCTAAACCTTCAAGGGTGGTCTTGGAGTCACAAACAGGAGTGTTTGTGTTGCTAAACCTTTGAGTGGGATCTCAAAGTCACAAACGGGGGTGTTTGTGTTTTGCAAAGGCCAAAGAAAGAAGGAGTCCGTGGATTCGAAACTTGCACGTGGTCGTGTCAATAAGTTCTACTGGTTGGTAGCAATAAGAAGTCAAGCGTGGGGGCTTGTAAGTCTTATTGTATGAACTTCGATTTTTTCTAGTGGATTTGCTTTTTACCTTGAGGATAGCTAGGTTAAATCCTCCCCAAGTTTTTTTACCGGTTTGGTTTTCCTAGGTGATCATATCATTGTCTTATTTATTTTTCGCTGCTATGCATGATATGATTGTTTGATTGTGATAACCTAGACTTGGAATTTGGACTAAGTAACAACTTGGCTAATTAACTAGGTTAAATCAATTGTTTTAAGGGGTCTAAAAACTAACAAATAGTACTGAGCTTGGCTTGTCGTTGGTTAGGCCCTTGTAGATTAAGAACGGAATATGGAGTTCTAAGTAAAATGGCAACTACGATGTGAATTGCTATTTTTGGGGGTAGGTTAAGTGGGAAAAGCTGAGGTGGTTTGTGTTTAATGGCGGTGGTAGCTGGGGCTGTTGGTTAGGGGATTGTCATGAGTCTGGCCCATATGGGTCACGTTTGATATACGTTTCGAGCATGGTGTTTATCGGGCATAATGGGTTTTGGATTGGCCTGGACTTGGTTAGTTTGAGTAAATTGGGTTAGATGAGGGTGATTGTGGGTTACGACTTACGAGTTGGTAATAAGGTGGCTTCGAAGGGAAGTTGCTTTGATGAGTTGTTTGCAGGTCGTTTTCAGGTTTGGTCAATTGGTATTTTTTTAAATGTATTTTCCATTTTGTAAGTCATGTAACAAATTACTTGATGTGAAATGCGTTACTTTAAATTCACCACTCATATAAAAAAAGAGCACTATTCAACAAATTGATACTGAATAATTATAAAATTATACAAATCCCAATTTTTCTAACAAAAAAAATATAGCATAAATACAAAGGAGTGTAGTCTAGCGTTTGAAAATCTAATTAAAACAAACACACAAGTTTCCCTTCTACACAATATCAATATCCCAAAACATATAACAAAATTGCAAATGTCCTATTGGATAGGTAATTTGATAAAGAAAAAAGGACAAATTACAGTAAACCTACATGTGGTTAGGCCCATTTTCACTTTGTCTACCCTAGTTTAAAACTTGACACTTTACCCACTTGATATTGACTTCGTTAACTTTCCATAACCGATCTCTCCATTTGCCATTAGAAAAATGCATTTTTAAGCAAAAAAAATATAACAAGAATAAAAAAGCTAGTGTTTTAAATTAGGAATTGGGCAACCAAATTTACACAATTTCAAGCTGAGCCCGATCCCTTCCCTGTCATAGTCGCAGTCCACCAGTAAATTCGCTCTCCTGTTCTTCTCTTCTCATCTCTCCTCAATTCTTTCTTTCTTTTTTTCTCCAAAAAAAAAAAATTTTTTAAAAATTGTAATCAATGTGTAAAAGACAAAAGAAACATACTACAATAACAACTTTTAGATGCAACATCTTTATAAAGTGCCAAACCTCACCAGAACCACCAGCCCTTCTATGCAGATGGATGAATATGTGTAATGGAGAAGAAGTGAAGTGCATTAGGTCAGCTGGGTGTGATTTTCATTGTAGAGAAGGAAATTGAGGGACGATAGGGGTTGGGGAAGAAATCTAGGAAGACATAGCATACTCGAGGCAGATATATTCTTTGGGATTTTTTTTTTTTTTTTTTTAAGATTCAGGTAATAGGTTTGAAGTTGGAAGGTTCCTTTCTTTCTTTTCTTGGTGGTGTTTGGTTGTGCATAAGAGACCAAAAATTAGGAAAGGGACAAGCTGAGATCAAGGTCAATCCACGGCAGTAACAAACCAAACCCGCCCTTAAAAACTGTTACTGGATTTCTCTCCCTATCTTACACTCTTCGACTGTTGGCTTATCTCTATCTCACTCTACGACACCAAACCCATGGCTGATCTACCATGATCCAAAGCCATGGCTGGATTTTTCTTCACCTCACTCTTCGGTTGTTGGCTTATTTCTATCTCACTCTCTTTTGTTGATAACGTTGCTAGTTGTTTTGAGATGTCGGTGTTCTTGTAAAATTTGGTTCAAAATTTTGAGTTGTTGTGACATTGTTGATATTGTTATAGATTAAAAATAATTTCATTGAGACCTTTGATTGGTGTGTTGTTCCTCCACTTTGTTCTCATTGAAGTTCATGAGCAATTAAAAACCCTAGCTTTTTTATTCTTGTTATATTTGTTTTTGCCTAAAAATGTATTTTTCCAATGGCAAGGAGAGGTGGGTTATGGAAGGTTAATGGACCTTTGATTGGTGTGTTGTTCCTCCACTTTGTTCTCATTGAAGTTCATGAGCAATTAAAAACCCTAGCTTTTTTATTCTTGTTATATTTGTTTTTGCCTAAAAATGTGTTTTTCCAACGGCAAGGAGAGGTGGGTTATGGAAGATTAACAGAGTCAATCTCAGGTGGGTAAAGTATCAAGTTTTAAACAATGGGAAGGCAAAGTGAAAATGGGCCTAACCACAGGTGGGTTTATTGTAATTTTCCCAAGAAAAAAACATATAAGAAATTTACAATCTTGAAAACTATTTTCATAATATAATATGTTGAAAAACAATCTAATATTTTTGTTTAATTTTAGATGCATTGTAGTTGTTACTCTATTTCAATTAGGGAATATACATCAAAGTTTGATTGTTTACTTATGTATACATTGTCGCTTATAATAGCCTTGTAGAGTGACCATCACTAAGTGTATATATGGATAGAATTCCCTATTGGAGACTTGTACCCTAACCCTTACCACTTCCCCATCTCATAAAAACTTGTACTTATGGAGTGACCATCATGTTAAGGGTGTGTGATTGTTTCTTTTCACACTTAGCAATGCTTCTCATATATGTCTATAATTTCAAAAAATATATTTTTTACTCTACTGCAACTAGATTATCTTAGCATGTAATTTATCATATAATATCTAAAAAGTTTTACTTATTGCCTTATTCAAGTGAGAATAATGCCTCAATCATTCATCTTCCAATTCACTTGAATGCAACTAAATAAACGTCTCACATATGTATATGAATGGCATTATCCAAAAAACTTTAAAAAAAAATATGGTTTTTTAATAATAAAAAATAATAATCACGTGGCACTAGAATTATATTTATCAATTAAGTTTGAGTTGTGCACTATTAAACTCAAAACAAACAAGTAAACCAACCGTGTATTAATTTAGTTTTTTTTACAATTTTTTTATAATAAAAAAATGTGTTAGGTCATGGGTCAACTCGTTTTTACTTCAAGTAAAAATATACATGTTCAAGTTGGGTTATCCAAGTACCAACCTATTTTTCCATGTCTAGTTGTTGGGATTAATTGAATGTTGAGTTCGAGTGATAACATTTGTAGGGATCAGAAAATAAGAATAAGGGAAAAGAAAAGAGAAACAACATAAGTCCTAGGCTTGACAACCTAGAACTTGCCAATACTAAGCTTCACCACCTGAGGGTGCTTAGAATCACCACCAAGATTAGTGAAACATCTCTAGTAAAAAAAATTATTCAAATTGCTCCACTCAAACCATTTCATCTTTCTAATAAGTTTCAAGGATTATATTAAGGTGCAATTACATCCCAAAGAATCCTCAATTATAATAAAAGCTAAATTCAAAATTCAGAAATAAAATTTGATATCTTAAAAGCACACACACATAACAACTTCTAAAATAATTTTGGTTGTGCTCGTTGCATGACAAACTCATCAATTGGCACCATAATAATCAAATTCTTGCCTATAAATATATCTAAAAATTGAAGCATAACATTTATTATTGCTACGCTCCAGTTGAGCCACATCAGCGTCCATGTCATTATCATTTTTCTTTTCAATTTTCCTATAATTTTTTTTTCAACATTTACTCATTTTTTAAAATATTTACAGTTTCTCTAACTTTTCTCTACTCCTTACCTTTTCATCTCCCCACTACCCTCTACCTTACCTTTTTATCTCTCCATTACCCTCTACCTTAATATCATTCTCCATCTTTCCCTTCATCTTCCTTTTTTTTGTCCTTTCTTATTCATACCCTTTTACGATAAATTTTTCATTCTCTCTTCCATTCTTTACATACTTTTCCCTCACAAAAAAAGGTTCTCTCTCTCTCTCTCTCTCTCTCTCTCTCTCTCTCTCTCTCTTTTGTGCATTTTTTTATTTTTCTTGCATCTTTGCTTTAGGTTGATAAATTGTTGTGTTCTTTTGAACTCTATATTGAGCTAATGTTTAGTTTTGTGACTTAAGTTTTTTTTTTTTTTTCTCTCTCTTTAATTGTTTATTTTATTACATGTGTTTTTCCTTTTAAATTCTTAGTTTGGGTTGCTTTGGATTCACCTATTTAGTTGTTCTATATATATTGTTTTTGTACAACATGACATTTGTTCTATGAAGTTCCTTTTAGACTTGATAAGTTATCTTTTCATATTTTTTTTCTCTCCTCATGTGCAGTGATTGATTTTTAACAAAAACTATTCTATTTATATATTTAGAAATCTATTTCTTCTTAACTCCAATAGTTTAAATTTTGTACGAGTCATAAGGAACAAAGGAGTCCATAATGCATTCATGTTCTCCTCATATCGTGATAAATCTTAGTAGTTGAATAGTATTTTTATTTAATTTACATTTTTTTTTCCTAAAAGTTATATACCATCAATTGTAACACCAAATGGATATTTCAAAATTAATTTGCATGATTACTTTGCTGTGTGGAGAGTTGAAACATTGTTGAGTAATGATGTATGTTAGATTATATGTGTAGCCTCTTGACTTGCAAAGTGTAAATACTGATTTATGCTAAGGTTTTGTTATTGATAATCTTTAGAGTTATAATGGTTGATAGGTCTAAGGACGCTCCATTAATTTATGCAAGACTTCAATCTCACCTAAATGACAAGCAATAAAACAAAACAATTCATGCTCAGTTTTCAAGTTTATTCTTTTTATAAAAATAAATAAATAAATAAATAAAATTCTTAGCTTTCTGGTAACCACAAATTCGTTTTGTTAACTCAACATCATAAAGTAACTTTAATTTAGTTATATGGATAGGGTTTATCATTTTTCATGTTGCAATATATATATATATATATATATATTTAGGCTAACATTAATAGCACTACTACAATTGACCATTTAAAGATATAATTTTTTAATCAAATACAAATAAATAAAAATTTCCTTATAAAATCATACTCATTTTTTTTAATATTTACACTTTCTTCAACATTTCACATTTCTCATTCCTTTCACATTTCATCTTCCCACTACCTTCTACCTTAATATCACTCTTCATCTTTCTCTTTGTCTTCATTTATTTTGTTTCTTCTTCTTCTTATCCTCATATTATAAATTTTTCAATGTCTTTTCTATCCTACATTTCTATGCATAATTTTTCCTCACAAAAAAAAAAAATTATTTCTCTCTTTTAATTTTTTGGTGGATTTTATATTTTTTTTGCATCTCTGCTTTAGGTTATTAACTTTTTGTATTTTTAAGAACTCTTCTCTGAGTTGATGCAATTTAGTTTTGTGTTTTAAGTTTTTTTCTTTTTTATTCTCTTTGATTGTTAAATGTTATCCTATTGCATTATAAAGAATATAATATTATTCTATTACATAGCATGATTTGGATAATTTTATCATATAAGTATTTTACATAAGTTACATAGACAATAGTAAAATAATATAATAATAATAATAATAATAATAATAATAATAAATATATTTATGAGATAACTCTAAAAAAAATTATCAAGCACACGGGTCTGCGATTAGTTATAATAAAAGCTAAATTCAAAATTCAGAAATAAAATCTGATATCTTAAAAGCACACACACATAACAAATTCTGAAATAATTTTGGTTGTGCTCGTTGCATGACAAACTCATCAATTGGCACAATAATAATCAAATTCTTGCAAACCACACAACTCTTGAGCATGCCAAAAGATTATTACTCACTACTCAGAGACAAGGTACCTTGCGTTTCCGCTTAATGCAGCGAGTGTTCCACTGCATGTGGTGGTGGAAATAGAAGATCATTTTTACTCCTCTAAAACAACTCTCATGACATCTCGGCGTACTCCAATATCATTAATATAACGATTGACACTGTATTTGCCATAAGTTGCCACCAGACTGGCAACACTGGTAGCTGCATATCCAAGTGGTGATAAACAGGCTAGAGGAAGGAAAACACCAGTAGCAGCTTGAAAGGATGCTGCCTGCCCACTCTGGCCCACTTTAACAGTAGGAATCACTTTCAAGCCTGTTTTGCAGCATAATGCAAAGTCTTCACAGTTGTTCTTCATAACATCATAGACGCCAAAGCCCTTACGGAGGAAATAAAAGGCACGATAAATAACTTGTTCTTCTGACTCAGATGAAGCAAGAGTGCAGGTACCTCCACGAGGTTTGGCAAGAAAGAAAGCTGGTGTGACACCATACTCATAGCGGTAGAGATCTCCACCTGAAAGAAAACAATCTATACAAGAAGAGATGACTCCATCACGCCTTGATTCATCACCACATATTGGGCATGGATTGTCCAAAGGATGTTGAGGTAATGAGCTCCCAATAATGTTGTCTAATCCAGTTCCTGTACCAATTTCCTGGCCTTCTCCCCGTGTAAAGTGGATAACATTTCCCTTGTTTTCATATATCCCTGTTGTTACAGAGTAGAATCTAGCTGTTTTTACTTGAAATAACTAAAATTGTAATATACACATACATCAAGCAAACTAGAAATCAACACTTGCTCTATCGTTCATCTCAAAAAAGAAATCAACTATTTCTGTAAAAACAATTTCCAAGAAAAGACGATTGCAATCATTCAATCAAACACAAAGACCCTTTAACTGCTAGTATAAGTGTATAACCCTTCTGTTTTTCAAATTACTGCTCTACTGGTAAAACTAGATAAAGGTAATTAAGCATTGATTAGGATTTCAGCATTGTAATCAACCCCAACAGTTCAACTATAGTTCTACTAAAATGTTAATTTGAGGCCAATTCCAAGAGCCCTCAATACCATTAGGTCCATTACAAGATTATTAAAAAATATACATATTTACCATTTCAAGATACACAAAAGCATTTCCAAGTGAAAAAGACGTAGGACACATTGAAAATATAGCATCTAATTGGGCTTTTGTTGGAAAATATAATAAATTATTAAAAATAGTATTGTGGTAAAATTCTTTGAGAGAATAGTCTTTCTTTGAATTTTGCATTGAAATCGTGTTTCCAAAACACAATTTCAGTTATATCACATCATGCACTAAAACAATATTTTGAAAAGACAGCAAAATTTAAAATTTCAATACTTAAATTCATCATTATATGCAACACGATGCTGAAAAGGATGAAGGGGAGTGTGCAGGGAAGCGTGGTAAGTTTGGTGAGGACTCTCAATCAAATGAAATGGCGGGGGTGCTGGAGCACCCTTGCCGAGCATAATGAGACTGTTAAGTTGGAACTACCAAGGGCTTGGGTCCTTGGGAACTCTTGGACACTTTGAAACCTTCCCAATTTGGTGAGGGATCAAGCTCCCACTGTGTGTTTCCTAATGGAAACAAGACCTAATAGAGATGGTTTTGAGAAACATTGTAGAGAACTACCTTTTCCAAACAAGTTGATTGTTAAAAAGCTTGATTCTGGAGGAGGTTTAGCATTGATTTGGAAAGCGGAGGTGCACTTAGAGGTGATAAATTACACAGAGAATCATATTTTGGCAAAGGTAATAGAGGATGATGGTTTTGAATGGTTCCTAATTGGATTCTATGGCTGGCTGGAAGCTTTTCAAAAACAAAAATCATGGGCTCTCTTAAGGCATTTGTCTTCTTTTGTGGATGGGCCATGGTGCTGTATTAGGGACTTTAATGCTTTTCTACACTCATCAAAAAAGATGAGTAAGCATCCACCACAAGCATGGAGGACTTCGAGGCTGCTTTGGATTTTTGCAATCTGGTCATCCTGGGATTTCATGGTTACAAATTCACTTGGAATAACAAGTGACCAGGAGCAGCAAACACTAGAGAAAGACTGGACCAAGCTGTTGCAAACAGGGAATGGAGAGACAAGTTCTCGGCAAGCACTGTGACTCATATGTTCTCTCATGCTTCAGATCATCTACCACTTATTTTGCAGTCCGGGACAGATAAGAGATTTAGAGGGAGAGTGGCACGGGGTTTCAATTTTGAAGAGGCATGGTTATTATGGGATGGATGTGAGGTAGTGATTGGAGAGGCATGGGCCAAAACCAGGGGTGGAGGTTCATCTTTACCCAATACCAGCAACAGAATTGAGAGCTACGGGGCAAATTTACAAGCATGGGGCTCTAGCAAAACACATCCTCAGATTGCCAAGAATAAAAGAATGCAGAAACTTCTTGAAGTGCTAAATTCCAGTGACCCCACAAAGGCAAACATAGGTGAATTTTTGGCAGCAAGTAAGCAACTTGAAGATCTTCTCCTTAAATAAGAAATATATTGGGCTCAACATTCTCGACTACCTTGTTTAAAATATGGAGAAAGGAACACAAAATTCTTTCATTCTAAAGCCTCACAACGGCGACAAAGGAATTTTATTTAGGGCATAAAAGATCAATAGGGTGTGTGGGTTGATCAAATTGAAGATGTGGTGGATGTGGCAACAAATTATTTTGAGAATATATTTAATTCAGGTACATGTGACCAGATGGAAGAATGTGTCAATGCAATTTCTCACTAAATGACTTCAGATATGCAAGAAGTTCTATCCAGTGAGTATAGTGCTGAAGAAATCACAGTAGCGTTGTTCCAAATGGGACCAACCAAGGCTCCTGGTCCTAATGGTATGAATGCTCTTTTCTACCAAAAATTCTGGCATATTGTTGGTAATGATGTGATTAATGTTGTTTTGGATTTTTTGAACACTGGTAATATGGTGCCTAATATTAATTATACTCATATTATTCTCATTCCTAAAGTTAAGTCTCCAGAAAAAATGTCAAACTATAGACCCATTAGCCTGTGTAATGTTATTTATAAAATAATATCATAAGTGTTGGCTAATAGACTGAAGTTGATTCTGCCCCAGTTGATTTCACCCACCCAAAGTGCTTTTGTCCCGGGCCACCTTATTATTGATAATGTACTTGTGGCCTATGAAACTTTGCATGCCATGCATAGTAGAAAGAAAGGTAAAAAAGGTGCTCTTACATTGAAGTTGGATATTAGCAAGGCCTATGATAGGGTTGAGTGGTCTTTTCTTAAGGGCATGATGATCAAGTTGGGTTTTCTTGAAGGGTGGATTGATCGTGCCATGAGTTGTGTCACCAACCCCCTCATTCTCGATTCGCATTAATGGTAAGGCATATGGTAATATTCTGCTATCTAGAGGGCTCCATCAAGGAGACCCTCTATCTCCTTACTTGTTTCTTTTATGTGCAAAGGGATTTACATCACTACTAGCTAAAGCAGAGGAGGATGGAAGACTTCATGGAGTATCCATTTGTCGGACAACACCTAGCATATCAAATTTAATTTTTGTTGATGACTCCCTTATGTTTTGTCAAGCCAATTAGGAAGAAGTAAAGGTGATTATTGTTTTTCTAAATCTGTATGCAACGACCTCTGGGCAATGCATCAATTTAGACAAGTCTTCAGTGTTCTTTAGTGGCAATACTACGGGTGTACAAACAGACTGGAATACAAATGCATTGGGAGTGAAGGAAGTGGAAAAGTTCAAATCCTATCTAGGGTTGCCCACTTTGATTGGCAGGTCAAAATACCAAACCTTTTCATTTATCAAAGAAAGGGTTTGGAAAAAAAATACAGGGATGGAAAGGGAGATTGCTATCTAGAGTTGGAAGGAGGTGCTACTAAAAGCAGTGGCCCAATCAATTCCTACTTATACGATGGGAGTATTTCAGATACTGGTGAAGCTTTGTGATGAGCTAAATGCGATGTGTGCAAGGCTTTGGTGGGGTTAGTGTGGGGATGAAAAGAAGATTCATTAGAAGAGTTGGGATTAATTGGTTCAACCAAAGAAGGATGGTGGGATGGGATTTAGAGACATTTGGAGTTTCAATCTTGCAATGTTGGCAAAGCAAGGGTGGAAATTGTTAATTGATCAAGGATCTCTTCTCTATAAGTGCTTTAAGGCAAAATACTTCACTAGGTGTAGCTTCTTGGAAGCATTTGATACTCCAAACAGCTCATATGTGTGGAAAAGTTTAATTGCAGCCCAGCCAATTTTAAGAAAATGATGCTGTTGGAGATTAGGTAATGGCACTTCCATCTAGGTGTTATCAGATAAGTGGATTCCATACCATCCAACAAACAAAGTACTTATTCCACTGAATGACGAGGAGTGGGAGTGGCGAATCTCAAATTTAATTGACTGGACAACTTTTTAGTGGGATAGGGATTTGATAATCTCGGTGTTCCAAAGGTTTGATACAGAGGCTATTTTCTGAATTCCCTTAAGTAGAAGGTATGTACCAAATGTGCTGGTGTGTTTGCATAACAAGAATGGGATATACTTGGTCAGATCAGGCTACCAAACAGCTAGGATGTTGCTGAAAGAGGCGGTTGTGTGGGAGAAATCTCTGTCCCAGTATCAATTACTCAAGTATGGGCAAGGATTTGGAAGCTCCATGTTCCTAACAAAATAAAGGTGTTTGGGTGGCGAGCATGTCAAAATATACTGCCTACATGTGAGAACCTGGTTCAACGACGAATTATTGAAGATGACATCTGCAATATCTGCCATAGATTCCCAGAAACAGCGATTCATGCTTCGTGGGAGTGTGGAGCAGCTCAGGACATGCGGGCTGCTTGTCCAGTTCAATCTCTATAGAAATGCTTAATTGGCCAAAAGGATGTTCTGTAGCTATTTGCAGCTCTAATGCTCCATCTTTTTGAGGATGATTTCGAACTTTTTCTTGTTCAATTTTGGCTGATTTGGAACCAACATAACTCGGTTTTGCATGGGAGCAATCTGCAAGAACCAACTCGGCTTAATGCAAGAGCCAAGAATTACATAGATGAGTATAAAGGAGCCCAAACTCAACTAGAGGTTCCGGTGTCAAATGGACAACCACAGGCATGGCAGCCACCCGAGGGATCTGTCTACAAACTCAACTTTGATGTAGCAGTTTTTAAAGACATGGCAGCATCTGGAACTGGAGCAATGATTTGGAATGACAGAGGAGAGGTCATGGCAGCGTAAAAAGGTCCTGCAGTGACAGAAAGTGAGGAGGCAGAGGTGTTGGCGTGCAGGAAAGCTCTAGAGTTCGCGGCCGAAGCTGGTTTATTTGAGTTGGTAATTGAAGGAGATAACATCAATGTTATGCAGTCCATTACCTCACCACGGATCAACTTGTCTTGGTTGGGCAATATTTATGATATTATTGATGATATTCGCTGTATTGCTGGCAGTCTCTGGCATATGGAAAAAAAGAGTATCCAACGAAGTGCAAATAGGGTTGCTCACTCCTTAGCTCGCTATGCAAGGCTGTAGAATATGGCTTGAATTAGGAGTTTAACTCCTTGTTGGATTTAGATAATAAAGGAATTTTATTCCTTTTAGGTTACTGTTGTTTGAAGTTATTAAGCTCTATTAGAAGTCTTGTCTACCACTTGATTTCGAATTCTATTTGGAATAGGAGTGACTAACCTTTTGTGCGTGGAAAAGAAGTCTAGTCCTTCTTGGTTTGGGATATACTAGCCGACTCAAATCTCCTATATAAGCATAGTGCTACTATGGAAAATTAGAGAGAGAGTGTGTGTGTGTGTGTATGTGTGTGAGAAAAAGAGGTTCTCTCTTAGTTTGGTTATTTGATATTGTGGGTTGCAATTCAGAATAGCGAGAGAGGTTTGCTGCCGCTTGGTTTTGGTTCTACAGTTTGGTGTTTTGCTCTCTCTTGGTGTGTTGCAACTTTTGAATTTGATTTGTGGCTCTCTCTTTGGTTTGTGCGCAATTCGTATTTGGTATTTGTAAACCTTTAGTTCTTTGGTTTGTATTTGGTTCTTTGGTTTTTTGTATTTGTGAGAGAGAGCTATTTGAGTGTAATTGAGATTTGGGTTTGTAAGAGTGTCTTACACCAATTTGTATTATCTCAAATTTGATATAGTAAAATTTTTCCGTCATTGCCTATGGATGTAGGTAGGAATGGCAATGGGTTGGGTTCGGGCCGGGTTTTTCCATACTCGGACCCGACCCGCGGGCCAAGACCCGCGGCTTAGACCCAACCCGTTTACTAAACAGATTTTTTTTCCGAGGCCTGGATCCACCCCCGCCAGGCCCCATTAAGCCCTGCCAAATTTGGGCCCAATCCGCGGCCCAAATCGTGGCCCAACCAAAAAAAAAGAGAATGAATTGAAGCCCAAATGCCAAATCAGTCCAAAATCCAGCAATACACCCCATTTTATTCGGTATTCGGTGTGGTTGTGGTAGTGGTGGTTTCGGTGAGTCTTTGCCTATTTTGGTCACTGATAGGGTTGTAAAGAAATAAACTTTCTAAATGAAACTAAGAAAAAAACTCCCTCTTAATAAGATTCTTATTATCGAAGAAAAGAAATGGAGACCATAAAAATAAAATACAAAGCTCCTCTGCTATTTATACTACATAACAGAGCATGTATACAAGCCCAAACTATTTATTGTGACCTTTGGTGAATAATGATTTGAGGCTGCAGCAAATGGCTGTGCGCTTTTGTGAGGCCGTGAGGGTGAGGAGGCGAGGCGTGACTATGTGAGTGAGGCCGTGTGCGTGAGGCAGTGACTGGGAGTGAATGAGCTGAAATGAGGGAGTGAAGGTGAGGAGGGACTGAGGGAGACGTGAGCTGCTGCTAAAGAAATGACGGACTTTAGGGTTAGTTATAGCTATATATATATATATATAGGTGGGTTTTGGTAATTTCAGGGTAACCGGGTTATATCCGGGCTGGGTTTCAGGTCGGGTTTCAGATTTTTTTGATAAAACCCGGACGTGACCCGGACCTGGTTCGGGTTTTTTAAAAACCCATACCCGACCTTATTCCTAATTGGATCGGGTAAAACCTAGCCTATTAGGGACGGGCCGGGCCCGGTACCCACAGGTTGGACAAAAATTGCCATCCCTAGATGTAGGTTATTACCGAACCACGTAATTCTTAATGTTTTGTGTCTATTTTCTTTTGAATTAATCTTTTTCGTTCCTATTGTTAGTTTGGAAATCTTTTTCAAGCCTAAAATATTTTCACAATCAATCTTTGGTTGGTAATTTGAACTTCCGCTATTTTACAACATAGGCATATAGATAAGGATATTGTATGGTTAGAAGATTCACCACCACCTGCCTTAGAGGCTTTGTATGTGGATTCTCTATCTATTTCTGATTGAATGAGGTTTGAGTTTTCTTTCAAAAAAAAAAAATCGTCATTATAAATAAAATAAATATTATTTTTTTCAAAAAATCAGCACCTAATTTAGCGGAGCCATATAAACTTTATCTGTTTTTTTGTATTGTGTTCTTTCCTGAAACAGTGGAGAGGTATGTCCCACAAACGTAACTCCAGTTTCAGAAATAGTAGTAAAATTTCCATCAAAATTTGTGATCAGGGTTGTCAAAACAAAATAAACGAGAAATATGAGAAAAACAGATCCTATTATGAAGGAGTAAAGCAAATGCAGGAGTAATTACTTAGATACTAATCAACCCCAAAATACAAAAATAAATATAAATAAAAATGAAAATTATAGAGAAAGTAAAAGAGGAAGAAATGGAAAGGGCACCATGGTGGGAGTAAGCATAGGCGAGTCTCCAGGAGTATATATGATCCCCAGGTTTTAGATTCTCCCTCTCGATCTTGTTCGATACCACTCCCATTGCTTTTGCTTTTGCTTTGATCTTTCTCTGCTCTGCTCCCTTCTGCGACTCTCTGAATGATCAATGAAAACAATAAAGACAAAAATTCCCACTCCCCACTGAGAATGAGAAAGTATAATTGCTTGTGCAATGCAATCGCTTCCTTCTCCTGTAAGGGTTTCCTTTTCTTTACTTCCACTTTCCCTTCTTTTTTTTAACAGACTTTTTGTTTTTAAATTTGATTTTCATCCCTTAAATTTAAAGTGAAAATTAAAGTTTAATGCTTCAAAAATTTTAAAAGTTATTCGTTTCGCTTTACTATTTGATTATAGCTAAGTACTCACATGGTATCTTTTTTTTTCTCAAACCTTTCCAGTATTTCGAGATGACTATATATAGGACATTTCCAGTTTGTCTTAAGATTTTAACAATCTACCATGATTAGGGCTAGGGAGGATGTATATATAGCTATAACTGAATTGAGCTATATTTATAAATAACTCGTGTTTGGATTCAGAAAAAAACTGTTTATGTTGATTTACTTAGTAAAGGAATCAAACTCAAACCCA
This sequence comes from Quercus lobata, assembly GCF_001633185.2. NCBI lineage: Eukaryota > Viridiplantae > Streptophyta > Magnoliopsida > Fagales > Fagaceae > Quercus > Quercus lobata. The sequence goes on along the minus strand of NC_044905.1, from coordinate 55,101,177 downwards.
AGTTTAATTTCAATTTAAAGGAGCCAAACTCAAACATAATAATATAAGGTTTAATTAACTCGATTTAACTACATATTGTACATTTATATGTATAAACATATAAAGAAAATATGCTTATATACACTCAATAGTTGTGTACAATTATATATAAGTTCATAAGATATTTTCTTCTTAAAAAAGTTCCTAAAATATTAAATTAGTATTAATAATTTATTATTGATAATATAAGTAGTTTGTTTTGCTGTAAAAATCATATAACTTTTAACCATACAAGGTTAGTAAGTTTAATTTTTACAAGTTCATAAAATAAAATAATTCTATTTAAAGTAACTCTAATAATATAATTAATTTCAACTATAATTTATTTATTAATTATTAGCATAGATTTGTGAAAGGATAAAAAATAAATAAAAATAGTCGTGATGTTTACTGTATAAAAGAAAAGAATAAAGTAAACTTTTTCTTTTTTTGGAGAAAAATTAAAATGAACTAAGTTTGAACATGTAGTTTAGTTTGTTTCATAAGCTTGAGCTTGGCTTGTGTTCAAATAAATTTAAATAAACAGTCACGAACATTTAAGACTCAGCTTGTATATACTATGTAGCCCTACACGTCTGGCTAGAGATAGGGTGCAAAACTCTCAAAATAAGTACCCATGTCATGGCATCAATTCAAGCGTGACTTATTTCTTGCCGCATATTTAGCAAAATAGAGGCACAGGTTGTTACATCTACAAAAAATTTCACAACAAATTTAATATAGTAATTTTTTACTGATTCTTATTTGGGCTCATCGTTACCATCACTTTTTTACCTACCACTTACAATTTACTACATAAAATTTGTTATGAAATTATTGTGAAAGCGTTGTATCTTTTGCATTTCTCAACGTAAAAAAATAATAGGAGAAAAGTAAAAATTTAGGGTGTGTTTATTTGGAGGTGAATTAAGGTGGACGAAAAACTTTGGAGAGAAAATAAAAATGAAACCTTTTTGCAATGTGCTTAGTTGGGTAGAAAGAGATAAAAATAAATGGTGGAGTCTAGATGTTTTCTCCCTGAACTCAATAAAATGTTTTATCTCCAAAATAGGAAGAAAATTGAGTAGGGGAGTACATTGCCCCATGTGCACATTTTTCAAGTTTTTATTTTTTCCATTAGGCAGTAAGTTGCACTTTTCTTGTTTTCTTTTTTCTTTTTTCTTTTTTTCACTAGGCAGCACCGTTGCCTTTTTTTTGTTTTTTGTTTTTTTTTTTCTTTCTTTTGATTTTCTAGGACCTGGCGTGCTTTTCTTTTTTTTTCTTTTTTTTCCTTGGGGCAGTAACATTGCCTCTTTTTTTTTTTTTTTTTCGGACATGATTTTTTTTTTTTTTAATAAACTTGGGTGATTGTTCTTTTTTTGTGTGGTTATTTGTCACTTTTTTGTTTTAATTAAGCATCATTCTTTAATAAGGGTATATGAGTAAATTTATTCAAACTCATTTTTTTCATCCTTCCACTTTTCCACTCCCAACCAAACAAAAATGAGAGAAAATAAATTTTTTTTTATCTTCCCACTTTTCCATCCTCCCACCATTTTCTATCCTCCCACTTTTTCACCCCTCCAACCAATCTGACTTTTAAAGAAAATGAAATTTAAAATAATTTTTGTTAGATTTTTTTAATATAAAAGATTAGAAATTTTTTTATTACGTTTTAATTTTAAGATAATTTTTTAGTATCATACTATTGTGCACAACATATGATAACATATTCCATCCATTTAACTAACCAAAATATAACATAATTGTAGGGATAATGGGCCCAGAAGTTCGTTACCTGTTTATATATTGGGCTTGTGGCCCAATCCGAGGACGAGGGTTCGTTCGAGGAAGAGATATCTTTGTCAAAAGAGATTGTGTTAGTAAGTAGAGAGATTAGTCTTGGTCATAACAGTTCAAGGGGTGGGCCGAGGATAAGCACATCCTCAGCTAACCAATGCAGAGGTTCGAAAAGATTGTCCGTCGTTTCGGGTAACGTTCCAAGAAGTTCTGTTGGCGCAAATATGTATTGCAGTGACATCAGATAGGGAGAAATCTTAAAAATATCTTAGGAGAAAACTGCTACATCCGCATTAAATGCAGTGCAGCTAACTCTGTGGCCACATTAATGTGGTGGTAATGCCTGAATAGTAGATTTCAGCTTTACAGTTACTGCATGAGGACTTATGAGGAGTGCTGATAGGACAAGTATCAAAACCAACTATCTAGCATGCATATGGAAGGTGGAGATGAAAAGGAGAGGAAGTATAAAAGAAGAAGGAGGGCACTGAAAGAAGGGATTGGAAAGGAAAGAGAAAATTATTGTAGCATCAAGAACTGACTTTGTAATCCAATCTGATAGAAATATATAAGAACAGATCTCCTCGGACTTTGCCGAGGACGATTTTTCTCATTATAAACCTGTCCATTTACATCTTCCTGTTTGATAAACCTACTTTTGTGTTTGTCTAATTCATTAGAGCCCAATTTTCCAACCCATTCTCTACAAATTCATTAGTTTAGGCTTTTTAGGCCTCAGTCCATCTACCTGTTGGGCTAGGAACTCAAATCTGGTCCTTACAATTGGCACTGTCTGTGGGGATTATTAGTGTGATAGTGAGTTTGACGTTTAGCTATGGTAGATTCAGGTTCAAACCAAGCATAATCCATGGGGTCTCAACGTCAAAATCATTTCCATGAACTTGAGCAAAGGAGAGATCGGGAGAGGAGTGTACGTACTACCTATACTAGTAAGAGCCATTCTTGGGGTGGTAGCCATCTCTCCCAGGAGAAAGATACCAAAGCCATGCAGAAGGAAATTGATCGCCTAAAGAGAAGCTTGTGTCGTGAATGGTGAAAGAGAGCTCCATCCAATTCTGACTTCTCTTCTGATGGTGAAGAGGATGGTAGCTATAGGTGCAGATCAAGAACTTCTCCTAGCGAGTCTTTCTCATATGATGAGGACTATCATCATAAGCGTAGAAATTGAATTTTGTCCTCAGTAGGCCTGGGAAACGACGCTTTGAGTAAAGCACTCAACCAAATGTCTAGGTCACCTTTCACGCGCTGGATTGAGGGAAGGAGACTTCCTCAGTGGTTCACTCAGCCCACATGCACTATGTACAATGGTAGAACAAACCCTGTGGAGCATGTCAGCCACTTTAATCAAAGAATGGTTGTACACTCCAAGAACGAAACCTTGATGTGCAAAGTATTCTCATCCAATTTGGGGCTTGTACCGATGAGGTGGTTTGATGGTCTAAGGGCAGGTTCCATTGATTCCTTCAAGGAACTCACTCAGACGTTTGGATCCCGCTTTATTTCATGCAACAGGGTTCCTCGGCCTTTAGCTTCCTTGCTGTCTTTGTCCATGAGAAAAGGAGAAATCATGAAAACATATTCGAATAGATATTGAGAGATGTTCAATGAGATAGATGGTGACTTTGAAGATGTAGCCATCAGCACATTCAAGCTCGGCCTACCTGTCGAGCATGGCTTAAGGAAGTCTCTAATTGGGAAACCTGTTACCAGTGTACGCCAGCTTATGGATTGGATTGACAAGTATAAGAAGGTTGAAGAGGACCAGTAGCAAGGCAAGGGAAAGGGTGAGGTTATCCCTCAAGAGAGGAGGGATTTCAAGTCGAACCGTTACAACAATAACAGACCCATAAGGGATTTTGCTGGGCAATATGAGCTTGCAGCTCCTTAAGTAGTTAACGCTATGTTTAGAAAACTGGTGTATCCAGTTTTGAAGAAGATAAAAAACGAGCCATACTTTAAGTGGCCAAACAGAATAAGTGGAGACCCTTTGAGGTGCAACCAAAGTCTTCACTGCCAATACCACCAAGAGAAGGGACATACCACCGAGAACTATTGAACACTATGGAACCATCTAAAGCAACTAGTCAAGGAAGGTAAGTTGCAACAATTTATGTACCGGCCCAACGGACAAGGGGACCAATCAAGGTTAAGGGCTCGAGAGAAATACTCCTTCAAGGCCCCCGTTAGGTACCATCAATGTCATTTTTGCTACACTTGGGAGAACTGGTTCTTACTCTTCCAGGGTAATGTCTGTAGCTAGGCTACCATCCAAAGACTCTCACTCTGAGCTGAAGAGAGCTATGATGGAGGTCCGACCATCGTTGAGTATCTCGGACAAAGACAAGATTGGAACCATCCAACCATATGATGACGCTTTAGTGGTTACCCTCAGAATAGGGGGGTTATGACGTTAAGAGAGTAATGGTAGACCAAGGTAGTTATGTAGAAGTCATGTACCCTGACTTGTACAACGGGCTGAACTTAAAGCCTGAAGATCTGACAGTCTATGATTCACCTCTGGTAAGTTTCGATGGGAAACTTGTTATTCCAAAGGGCCAGATTAGGATGCCCATTCAGGCTGGCTCAGAGGTGGTGGAAGTAGACTTCATTATGGTAGACGCATACTCCCCCTACACAGCCATTGTGGCCAGACCATAGCTCCATACCCTAGGAGCTGTTTCTTCAACTTTGCATCAGAAGGTGAAGTATCCGTCAGGAGACCGGATTGAAAAGCTAGTAAGGGATCAATCAATGGCTAGGCAATGCCTTGTGTCTGCAATTTTGCATCAGCCAGCAGCTGAGTCCTCCACCTCTGTTGAGGGTGGTTTATAGCAGTCAAAGTCTCCGGTATTACCCGTGAAGGGGCCAGCCAAGGAGGCCAAATGTGAAGATTTGGAGAAATTTACTGTAAATGGTGATCCGAAGAAGTTTTTTCATGTTAGAGCTCAGCTACCACCTCAAGAGAAAGAGGAGTTGGTAAAATTCCTCAAGAGGAACGTTAGTGTATTCGCTTGGAATGCTTACAAAGCTCTAGGGGTGGGTCCGAGCTTCATCTGTCATCATTTGAATGTCAACCCATCCGTCGTCCCCAGAAAGCAATCACCTCGGCGCTTATCTAAGGATCATTCTGATGCCATCAAAGACGAGGTGATGAAGCTTAAGCAAGCTGGGGCTATTAAAGAAGTGTTTTACCCTGAATGGTTAGCCAACACTGTCGTGGTGAAGAAGAAAAACAAAAAATGGCGGGTATGTGTGGACTTCACAAATTTGAATAAAGCATGTCCGAAAGACCCTTTCCCTATGCCTCGAATCGACCAGCTAGTTGATGCCATTGTAGATCATCCTTGGATGAGCTTTTTGGATGCCTTTCAAAGATACCATCAAATACCTCTAGCTATGGACGATCAAGAAAGGACAAGTTTTGTCACACCTATTAGGAATTACCATTATAAAGAGATGCCATTTGGTTTGAAAAATGTAGGGGCTACCTACCAAAGGATGATGATCAGAATGTTTGAGCCACAGTTAAGGAAAAACATTGAGATTTATATTGATGATATGGTGGTAAAGAGTAAGGCAGAGTCCGAACATATAAATGACCTCGGGAATATTTTTGATATCTTGAGAAGATATAAGCTTCGACTTAATGCTTCCAAGTGTTCTTTTGGTGTCGGATCAAGGAAGTTCTCGAGATACATGGACACATACCGCGGAATTGAAGTTAACCCCGACCAAATTAAGGAAATCAACGATCTACGACCACCTCAGAATCCCAAAGAGGTCCAGAAGCTTACAGGAATGACTGCTGCCCTAAACCGCTTCATTTCCCGATCAGCAGACAGGTATAGGCCTTTCTTTTAATTGTTGAACAAGTGGAAGGGGTTCGAATGGACCGAGGAATGTTTCCTGGCTTTCTAGCAGTTGAAAGAATATCTGTCTCGGCCACCCATCATATCCAGACCCAAGGTGGATGAGGTTTTGTTTGCCTACATCACAGTGGCCTCCCACGCGGTGAGTTTGGTGCTAATACGGGTTGATAATGGTGTACAGAGGCCGTTTTATTATGTGAGCAAGTTACTACATGAGGTCAAGGTCCGTTACTTACCACTAGAGAGGGCCATTCTAGCAATGGTACATGCTACGCGTAAGTTGCCCCACTACTTCCAATCACACACAGTTGTTGTCCTTACCCAACTCCCACTCAAATCTCTACTTCGAAGTGCTGATTACACAGGGAAAATTACAAAGTGGGGCACGATTCTAGGGGCTTTTGACATCAAATACATGTCTCGCACCTTTGTCAAAGGCCAGGTTCTTACTGACCTGGTAGCTGAGTTTATTGAAACCCCCATTAGAAGAGAAGGTATAGGAGCAGAACATGGATGAAAAATCAGTTGGAACAATCTCCGTACAAAAGCCTTTGTCCTGGAGGGTTTATATTGATGGCGCAGCGAACCACAGGGGATCTGGAGTGAGGCTAGTCCTCATATCTCCAAAGAGGATCATGATTGAGAAATCCCTTAAATTGGGCTTCTTGTCTACAAACAATGAAGCTGAATATGAGGCTCTACTGGTAGGGATGATCATGGTTCAGAAAATGGGTGGAAAAGCTGTAGATGTATTCTCTGATTCGAGGCTGGTGGTGGGCAAAGTCCAAGGAGAGTTGGAGGCCAAAGATCCTAGAATGCAGGAATACTTGAGCCAGGTTAGACATTTACAGTCTAGGTTTGAGTCTTTTAATCTATCACAAGTTCATAGAAGTAGAAATACCCATGCGAACTCTCTTGCCACACTGGTAACATTCTCGGCTCAAAGTTTACCTCAAGTGATCCTTGTAGAGGACTTATTCAAAGCCACTAAGATAAGAGGAAATGAGATCCGTATTCATCAAATAAGGGTGGGCCCTAGCTGGATGGACTTTATTGTACTATTCCTTAAGGAAGCTGTCTTACTCGAGAATAAGTCCGAGGCTAACAAGGTACGAAGAAACACTCCTTAGTTTTGGCTGTCCGAGGATCAAAAGTTGTATAAGAGGTCTTTTTCCAGCCCCTATCTGCTGTGCATACACCCTGAAGCAATTGAGCTACTCCTGGAAGAATTACATGAAGTAATTTGTTAAAGCCACACTGGGGGCAGATCTTTGTCTCACATAGCCCTCACACAAGGCTATTGGTGGCCAAATATGTAGAAAGAAGCATAAGACTACGTGAAGAAGTGTGACCAATGTCAAAGATTCACACCAAACATTCATCAACTAAGAGAAGTCCTCAATCCTCTATCTAGCCCTTGGCCTTTTACACAGTGGGGGTTGGATATTGTAGGCCCTTTCCCTAAAGTAGTAGGGAATAAAAGGTATTTGTTGGTCGACACAAACTACTTCACCAAGTGGGTTGAAGCTGAACCACTAGCAAATATCAAGGACATGGATGCCAAAAAAATTTTCTAAAAAAAATTGTCACACGGTTTGGAATCCCCCACACCCTCATCTTGGACAATGGACTTCAATTTGATAGTAGAGCCTTCGGGAGATACTGTTAGGATCTAGGAATAAAGAACAGGTATTCCACTCCTGCCTATCCACAAGGAAATGGGCAAGCCAAGGCTGTCAATAAGGTCATAGTGAGTGGGCTTAAAAAGAGATTGGATGATGCAAAGGGAAAGTGGGTGGAAGAATTGCCACACGTCCTTTGGACATACCAGACTACTCCTCGTAGATCCACTGGGGAGACGCCCTTTTCAATGACTTATAGGGCCAAGGCTATTATTCCTTTGGAAACTGGATTCCGCACATTGAGAACAAGTTTTTTCACTTTGAGCAACAAAGATGGGCTATTGGAGAAGAGCTTGGACTTAATTGAAGAGCGTATAAAAAATGTCATGGTTCAATTGGCCTATTACCAACACAAGCTCATGCAGGAGTATGATGCCAACGTAAAGCTAAGGCCACTAACAGTTGGAGAATTGGTTTTAAGAAAGGTAATAGGAACTACAAAGAACCTAGTATGGGGAAAATTGGGACCCAACTGGGAAGGGCCATATCGTATCACATCGGTGGCCGAAATTGATGCATATTATCTTGAAAATCTAGAGGAAAAGGCTGTACCACGCCCCTGAAATGTACATAACCTTACAAGATATTATTATTAATGAAGGTTTTCTTAACCCTATTTGGGTTTATTATATTGCGTATCATGTGTTTTTTCTATCTATCTAAGTATCAAATAGAATCTTGGTCATGTCTGGCTCCTCAGACCACATACATTGGGTAAATTGGTATCTTTTAATCACTGTTCTAAGTATTAAACAGAACCTCAGCTATGCCTGGCTCCTCGGACCTCATGTTTTGGGAAAATTAATACTCACTGACATCTATCTAAGTATTATACAGAATCTTGGTCATGCTTGACTCCTTGGACCACATACCTTGGGTAAATTGATATCTTTCAATCTCTATTCTAAATATTAAATAGAACCTTAGTTATGCCTGGCTCCTCGGACCACATGCTTTGGGGAAATTAATACTCTTTGACATATGTCTAAGTATCAAACAGAACCTTAGTCATGCCTAGCTCCTCGGACCACATACCTTGGGTATATTGATATATTTTAATCATTGTACTAAGTATTAAACAGAACCTCAGCTATGCCTGGCTCCTCGGACCACATGTTTTAGGGGAAATTAATACTCTTTGACATCTACCTAAGTATCAAACAGGACCTTGGTCATGTTTGGCTCCTTAGACCACATACCTTGGGGAAATTGACATCTTTCGATCATTGATACTTCCTATCATCTTTGACTAGTGTTTGGGCAAAGCCTAAGCTTCTCTCAGACTTTTTGGATTACATACTTAAGGTAAGATAAGTACTTCCTATTGATTACTTAAATATCTAATATGATCAACTACTCCAAACAGCTAAGATCTTCATTGTGGTGACAAACTCAAGTGGATGTTCATAAGCATCACTTAAAGCATTTATAGGCTTATCTATATTTGTTTAAAGATTGATTATCCCTCTACTCCTTCAAACTTACTAATAAGTAGGGAGTAGAGTAAGTTTAAACCTGTATACGAGTCATATTACTGTGTATTGTTCTTGAAATTATACCTTGCCAAGATGGCGGACTTCGTAAATTTCACTTGTTTTGCTGCTGATCATATGAAACGGGATAAATTTTTCACTACTCATGTAGATTAGTGATAGAGGTTTTACCTTATTACTACTTTCATTAAGTGTTAGAAAAAATAGAAATCATATCAACTCCAATATACGAATCATAGGAAGAAAGAAAATACTCACAACTTTCAGTAATAAAGGCTTTAAGATAAGGCAGATCAAGTACAAAGAGGTAACTGGATTACACATTATGAAAAACAAAACAAAACAAAAAAAAAAAAAAAAAAAAAAACAAAAAACAAAAAACAAAAAACAAAAAATAAAAGGGAAGAAAGCTTTGCAAAATTCAACTTCTTTTTTATTACAATTTTTCCTTGGGGAGGGGCCTTAGATTGCTGGGCTGTAGCCTCCTTGGATCTTTGGTCAATACCTTTAAGGTCACCCTTAGCAGGAATTGGGAGAGTTGCAAGGACAATCTCCATCTTGGATGCCTTATTATCTTTAGTGGGATCTTAAGGAACAGCCGGGGGCATGGTGGCATCATGTGGCACACCCTTGGTAACCTCGGCCTCTTTCTCATTCACCCCCAACTGCTCAGCCACCTTTGGAGGGTTCCAGAGGAGGGAAGGGCCTACTCAGATCCGCTCTTCTCTAGATCGGCCACCTCTGAAGGAGTCTCTACCTTAGAGCTGCTGGAGGAAGGAAGGCTGATGGCTTTAGGGTAATAGACATTTTCTGCCTTCCTAAGTGCAGAGGAAGCCTCAACCCCAGCTTGGTTGAGGGCTTCGTCCTACACTTGGGTGCAATAAAGCCTACATTACCCTAGGACCTCAGCCCTAAGGGCGACCTCAGTCTCGGCCACCCTAACATCATACCCATGTTGCTCGACCTCCTCCCTAACTTTCTCTGCCTCCTCCCTGGCCTTTTCAACTTGAGCCTTGGCCTTCTCGACCTCCTCCAATATTTTCTTTAGGGCAATGATATGCTCTTTAGAGGCGGCCAGCTGGTCCTCGGCGTTACGCAGAAGCACCATTTGGCCTTTGGCTTGCTTCTCTACAGTGTTCAGGGCAACAGTGGCACTTTTTTTTTCCTTCTCCTCCTCTTGCAGTTTTCTCTTCAGCTCATGATTACTTTTTTTAGCCACGTGGAAGGCATCCACGGATGCTATCCTCCTCCCCTCTTCCTCCTTCATTCTCTGATAGGAGTGGTTCACTATCTCCTCGACCCTAAAGGTGGCTTGGATGGCCTTGAAAGGAAGAGGAGTACAATTATAATAAAAAATAAATAAAATAAAAACTTAACTTAACCTAACTTAAAAACTTGCTTACCATGGCCAAGTCCCTTTTGAATCCGAGGAAGACTTCATGCTGCCTCATAGATCTAAGGTCAGCCATGTCATTGGGTAGAAGCAGGGATTGCTCTACTACATCAACCACATACCCAGCTGTGCCTTGCTGGAAGTCTCGAATGGAGGCATCACTAAGAAGGGGAGCTCCATCCAACTCCATGCAAGGGGCCCAAATAGGGGCTGCAGTCCGGTGGTTAACCCTTCCTTCCCCCTTAGCGGTGAACCTCGTTTCCATCATCTGGGGTTGCTTAGCCCCCCTTTGAGGTTCGGTCTCTTGGGGAGGTTGTTTTTTCCCAACCTCTATCACGTCCTTCCCTTTCTCCTCCCTTTTCCTCTTGTGGTCGGCCGGATCAGGATAGATTGGCTGGACGGGTGGAGGAGTAGGGAGCTTGGTCTGAGGTGCCTTCCCTGGAGCATCCCTCCCTTGCTGAGACTCCAACAGCTCTTGGAGTGTGGACCTCTATTTGCGTTGGATGCCCATTTCAATAGAGGTGTCAGGAGCTTCTTGGTAAGGACTAGCCGAGGCTAAGGAAGAAGGGCCAAGGTCAACAGGAAAGGTTTCTTGGAACAAGATTTGGTTGAAGATGCCAAATTCGTCCTCGGAATCTGACACTTCTACTACTTCTTCTTCTTCTTCCTCCTTTCTCAAGGCAGGATGAGAAGAAGTTCCCTCCTCGATTGTATGTTGTGGTGGCTGCGTGACCCTAGGGATGCCCTTTGGAATCGGACATGTGGAAAGTGTGCCCTCTGGGACTGAACCGGTAATAAGACACCCTGGAGCAGCTACACTAATCCTTTGTAGACACGGGTCCTTTGCCTTGATTACGCACTTCAATGCTTGGAAGGCGTTGGAGATTGGCATGTAATCCAGAATAAGGTGAACAGCCCTTAGTTGTCCATCTGTGTGAACAAACACTTCGGCCTTGAGGATCCTGTCTAGGCTTGCTTGATTCATGAGGCTGAAGTTGGGGACGACAACGTTTTTTTTCTGCAACACCATTGGGAAGGACAAAAAATGTCATCAGCAAACAAAAAACAAAATACAACAAAACAATGCGAATTATAGAAAATTTAGGTACAATTAAAAGAGAAAAGAAGAATGCAGAAGGTTTAACTTCAAACGTAACCGTCCTAGGTCTAAGATCCCACCTGGCTGTCCCTCTCTCGTCAGGCAGGGAAGGCCATCGTGCCAATCCCCTGACACAATCAGAAGTCTTTTTTCAGGCCTTTGTTGGATTTGAGCAGGCACTGATTGAGTCTAACTTTAGGTAATACCCCTGCCCCTTTAGGTGATGGAGGTTGTAAACCCAATTAACATCGTGGTGGGTAAGGTCTAACCCCATCCTTTCATTGAGGGCATCTACAGAACCTAGGATCCTAAACATGTTTAGGCACACTAGGTAGGAGCTAACCTATGGGCCCTAAGATGATCCCTGGTTACAGTACCCATAGGGATCCTCATCCCACCCTCTATGAAGGCAATCATCGAGATTACTACCTCTCCCTTTTGCCTGTCTTCGTGTTATTGTCCCTCTTTACAGTACCTAATGCCTACTATTGGGGGAATCCTATATTGAGCCCTAAAGTTTCCTATTTCCTCCTCGGAGTCTACTAGACTCTTAAATTTACCAATTTCTAGAAGGGTTTGGAGAGAACTAAAGAGGTTGAAAGGAGAGAATGGAGCCAAGGAGAGGTAAAGTATGAAAAACAGAAAAATATATGGAAAAATAGAGTGAAGAGATTTGTGAAGACTTACAGAAATAAGGAGGGTATCCTCGGACAGAATTTTAATATTTGAAGTGACACGAGTAAGTTAAGAGAGTTAGCAGGTTCAGTGTATGAGCGCTAGAGCTAAGTGAATGCTAAAATAAGATGAAAGATTGATTGAAGTGATATTTATATCAAAGAGAAAGCTACAAGCGGGAAAGTTCCCGCCAAAGTCCCAGCAGAGTTCTTAGTCATTGGATTTGCATCACATCGTAAAATGTGGGGGACATGCAGGAAAGTTGCACTTTTCTTGTTTTATTTTTTTCTGGGCAGTTGCCTCTTCTCTCTTTCTTTTTTTTTTTTTTTTTTTTTTTTTTTTTTTTTTTTTTTTTTTTTCTGGGTTGTTGCTCTTCTTTTCTTTCTTTTTTTTCTTTTGATTTTCTAGGGCCTAGCGTGCTTTCTTTCTTCTTTTTTTTTTTTTTTTTTTTTTTTTGGACAAGACTTTTTTTTAAAAATAAATTTGGGTGATTGTTCTTTTTTTGTGTGGTTATTTGTTACTTTTTTGTTTTAATTAAGTATAATTCTTTAATAAGGGTATATGAGTAAATTTATTCAAACTCATTTTTTCCATCTTTCCACTTTTCCACTCCCAACCAAACAAAAATGAGAGAAAATAAAATTTTTTCTATCTTCCCACTTTTCCACCCTCCCACCATTTTCTATCCTCCCACTTTTTCACCCCTCCAACCAAACAGACTTTTAAAGAAATTGAAATTTAAAATAATTTTTGTTAGATTTTATTATTATAAAATATTAGAAATTTTTTTATTACGTTTTAATTTTAAGACAATTTTTTAGTAACATACTATTGTGCACAACATAAGATAACATATTCCATCCATTTAGCTAACCAAAATATAACATAATTGTAGGGATATTGGGCCCAGAAGTTCGTTACCTATTTATATATTGGGCCTGTGGCCCAATCCGAGGATGAGGGTTCATTCGAGGAAGAGATATCTTTGTCAGAAGAGACTGCGTTAGTAAGTAGAGAGATTAATCTTGGTCATAACAGTTCAAGGGGTGGGCCGAGGATAAGCACATCCTTGACTAACCAATGCCGAGGTCCGAAAAGATTGTCTATCGTCCCGGGTAACGTTCCAGGAAGTTCTGTTGGCACAGATATTTATTGCAGTGACATCAGATAGGGAGAAATCCTAGAAATATCTTAGGAGAAAACTGCTGCATCCGCATTAAATGTACTACAGCCAACTCTCTGGCCGCATTAATGTGGAAGTGATGCCTAAACAATGGATTTCAGCCTTACAACTATTGCATGAGGACTTATGGGGAGTGCTGATGGGATAAGTATCAAGACCAATCGTCTGGCAGGCATGTCAAAGGTGGAGATGAAAAGGAGAGGCATTATAAAAGAAGAAGGAGGGCACTAAAAGAAGGGATCGGAAAGGAAAGAGAAAATTATTGTAGCATCAAAAACTGACTTTGTAATCAAATCTGATAGAAATATATAAGAAAAAATCTCCTTGAACTTTGCCAAAGACAATTTTCCTCATTATAAACCTGTCCATTTACATCTTCCTGTCTTATAAACCTACTTTTGTGTTTGTCTAATTCATTAGAGTCCAATTTTCCAACACATTCTCTACAAATTTATTGTTTTAGGCTTTTTGGGCCTCAATCCATCTACATGTTGGGCTAGAAATTCAAATCTGGTCCTTACAATAATGATTAATGACTAATTTGTTCATTTCTCAAAGTTTAGGGATTAAAAACTTCAAATTGGAATAATAGTTGGTTTGATTTGACCTAAAGTTCAAAGGGGTATTTGTGTATTTTACCCTTAAATTTTCTATAAATATATCAATTATTAAGTGGAGCTTGGTGTTTTCTTCCCGAGCCTACCACATAATTTTCTCCCTAAAATAAGAAGAAAACTTGGTAAGGAAAATCATAATGTTGTTGTTGTTGTTGTTTTTTTTTTTTTTTTTTTTTTTGCTTTATTAGGTGTTGTCTCTTCTCTTATTTTTCTCTCTCTCTCTCTCTCTCCTTTTTATCTTTTGATTTCTTAAGGTCATGGCATGGTAATTTGCTTTGTTTTTTTTTTTTTTTCTTTTTTAACTAGACATGATTTTTTTTTGACATAATTTTTATTTTTTTAATAAATCTAGGTGATTGCTTTTTTTCTTTTTCTTTTTTTTGCTTGTCATTTTTTTGTTTTAATTGTGTATTATTTTTTAATAGTGGTATATGAGTAAATTTATACAAACTCATTTATTCCATCATTCTACTTATTTCACTCTCAACCAAACAAAAATAAGGAATATTAAAATATTTTCTATCTACGCACATGACACCCTTGGATTCCATCCCACACATTTGTCAAATCTAATTTATGAGCTTGTTCCAAAAGTCTTCAAAGCTTGGGAGATGTCTGACTAGTCTTAATGAGAAGTGATGCAAGGCGTGTGGGACACGCTGACAAAAAAAAAAAAAAAAAAAAAACTAAGGCCATTCAGCCTTGTGGGAAGCTGAAGCAAATAGAGAGCCATTTTGGCCATTTTTGTGTGAGTTCCAAAGTGAGCAAGAAACACAGAAAAAGAGAGTTTTAGCTTGAGAGGTGCAGTCCGAAAAGATAGAGAGAAATACAGTGAGAGTGTGAGAAAGTGAGAGAGTGAAAAGGAAAAGGAAGACATTTTTCTTTGCTCAAGCTACACACAAGAAAGATAAATTGGTGGAGTTCTCTTGGAGTTTTTGAGTGCTACAACTATGGAGAGTTGAAGTATTCAAAGGAATATTTTGCTATTGGTTTTGTGGTGAGATTGCATTTACTCCTTGAGATTTATTTGTTGTATATCCAATTTATTGTGGACTCAAGTCTAGCACAAACTTGAGAGTTGTAATCTTTATTTTATGGTGGATATTTTTCGGAGCTACCTCATGATTTTTTACTCTACACCAAAGGGTTTTCCACGTAAGATTTGGTGTTCTTGTGTGGTTGTGTTTATGTGGTACTTTCTGGAATTTTTTGTTTCCATAATATTGCTATTGCGTGATAGTTATATATTTTAATTCACACATAGACATTGAGGAGATTTATGATTTTCTACAACACTATCCTCCAACTTTTCTATCCTCTCATTATTTCTATCCTTCCACTTTTTCACCCCTCCAACCAAACGGACCTTAGTATGATTTATATGAGTATTTTAAGAACATTTAATTTTTTAAAATCCTAATTTCTCTCATTTATCTACAAATTTGAAGGAATTGGAGGATTTAATGAAAAGGGATCTTTTTGCATGAGCCCTAACTCAATCAAAACAAAACAAAAGTTGTTCACCTAAGTTTTAACACAGATTCTCTCTTGTCATCGGAAGTATGATTATAGAAATAAGCACAGTAGTGCCAACTAGGGGTGGTGGCGCAGTTGGCTAGCGCGTAGGTCTCATAGCTTCGTTGAGTTATCCTGAGGTCGAGAGTTCGAGCCTCTCTCACCCCAATATTGTTATATTTTAAGGTTTTCTGGTTACATTGAGAACTGACCAGGGATTTCACGTTTGCAACTTGTCAATAACTCAATATAATAAAATATTTATAAAATGATAACAGATATCTGAATAATTAAAACTGAAGCACTATATACCTACATCTGGCACTGCATGTGTTTTGATGAAATGTGGAAACATACCCAGTAATAAGAAATTCTTCATGTGAAATTGGTGCTGACTTCATAGAAACAAAATTCTTAAAGTCAGTTTCACTTGAAGTATTTCCTTATTCAAAAATAAATAATAAATAAAAGAAGTAGCATTCTCCATGTGAAATTGACTATGATTTTTTTTTTTCTTTTATGAAGCTTGCACCAATTTCCCATATGACACCACTTCCCGAATAAAGACCACAAACAAAAATATACCTATCAGTATATTGACAAAATACACTAAGGAGTGGACTAGATTCATTGCCTAGTAGAGATGTCTCTTGGAAAATGAGATAACCCTTCGGATCACTGCCAGCTGACCCATCTCTTGTTGATTTCAGGATTTATTTTGCCTTGAGCAATTTTCTGCTCTTTGTTAGACTCCGTAAAGGTTATTTCCTTAGGCAGATCAACAGTAATACTGTGTCCTGAAGCACCCTTTGGCCTGCAAAAGAAATTCATATAGAGTCCAAATATAACAGCTAGCATATAAGCAACCTGAAACAAATTTTGCTACCTTCCCATTTAAGAACGTCTCATTAGAGACAGAATCTATTCATGATGTGATGTGCTGCAGCTTGATTCTATCGCCTCTTCTTGGGATGATACTGCTTTAATTGAACTGCTACGCTTCAACTGGAATCTTCTCCGAGCAGCTGTTTGTCCTACGACACGGTGGGATCTTCGGTGATTTTTAGATTTGGGGGCTCTTATCTTGAGAGGAGATTCTAGACTAGATTCGGAACCAACTCTTGAAATGGAACATATGAATTTAGCTACATCTGCCGCTGGACTGACACAGGGAGCATCAAGTCCCAAGAAATCATCATGAAGGAAACCATTTGTTTCTTCTCTGTATTGGCAATGGTTAGAAGAGGAAACAGTTCCACTTTGAACCATAGACATTTGCCTGTATTCTTTAGGAGCAACATGCTCATTAAACAATGTTGAAATTCCCAGAAAGTGGTCACACTGTAACATATAGAAATGAGCGGACAAGTTAATTTTCCAAGTTTCCTAAACAACAAGGTCCAAAAGCAGAAGTTGTGAAAGCCTACAGTGCCAGTAATGCAGAGAGTATAGGTGGTTCACTCATATGGAATGAAAATTTTGAACTCTTTGACGTTTTGCACGAGTCAACCTCCTATTCTTTCTGCATTACTTATTCATATTATTACAATGTTCCTGGTAATATTCTGATATAGAGATTTAAAGTTCATTTGCTATATGAGATTCTCCAATAGCTGTTGGAGAATATATGCTTTTTACCCGTGCTTGGGCTGTGTCAGTGTCCGTGTCACTGAAGTGCAGTATTTCTTCACAGGAGTACTCATCCTGGTCAACAAAAAGTGAATGGACAAACTTTGTTTGATCCTCTTCATGTTCATTATGATCAGACTGAAATTGCACTTCATTATGGCCGTTGGTAAATGTGGAATCCATGAAAGAGGGTTCCTGCTGATTGTATAATGGAAGCTGTGAGGAAGACGCATCATAATTCTGTGGCTGCTGCAGCAGCTGTAGGACTGATTCCAAGTCTACTTCTGTGTGATCATATACCTGAATAAAAAATAGCAAACAAGCGGACATTAGTTCCAAATTTGCTTCTCATGGTCCATATAAAGTAGTTGAGATTGAAAATATTCATTAGACATGCTCCTATTTACCTCTGGATTTGTATCTTCTGGCACTGGATTTTCTAAATCAGAAGCAACATAGCTGCTTTCTTCACCTTCGTTGCAGGTTGTCACTTTAGTTTTCTCATCCATTTTTTTCTTTAAGCGACAGAGGACAAAGTCTCTCTGCACAAGTGAATGAACTGATATTACTTTGTAGTAGTAGATAACAAAAGTTTCAGAAAAAACAAGAACACAAATTTCAAACATCTAAATCAGAAGCATATACCTAAATTCTTCTAATCACATCAATCACAGTCTAGGATGACATAGGTGTCCATCAAGTAGTAGTAATATACTTTCTGTTTAAGAAATGTTAGTTTCTATGGATACAAACAATGAAATTCAGAATCCCTTGTTGTGAACAATAATGATGAACATCTTAGCAAAAAGGCCATGAAGTTTATGGTAATGCACAACAATCATCCAGAACCAAATCTATGAGTGTGATTATAACTTAAAAGTACGTGAGGTGAAAAATAAAATTTCACCAGTTATCTTTATAATGGACTTATATGGTCAAACACCACATTTGGCCTCTGAAGTTTATCCATTTTTATAATCTGGTCTCTAAAGTTTCAAACCTAATAATCAACTAGGTACTTTATTTGACAATGAAATAATGAATTTGAGTGGGGCTTTTATAATCTTATTGTTTTTGTAATGAAATACTACTATATTTTCTAAACTTCTTACAAGTGTCAAAAAAACAAAGACTAGTTTATTTTTTGGGGTCAATTCATATTTTTTGACGGGGTTAAACTCTAATAAAATTTTGATAAATAATAGGTATAAGTTACTTAACACAATTAAATTTTTTCTTAGGGGAAGGGTGTTAGGATATATATGAATCATGTTAGGAACATATGTTAATATAGAATTGGCTAATCCTTTAACAAAACGCACTTTACTTGTAATTGGGTAGATCTATGATGTATTTAATGCTTCAAGGAACAAGGTTTCAAGTTCAAGCGTTAAAGCCATGCAAGTCTGTCCAAGAAACAAGTGAAGAAGTGTTGGATTTTAAAACTCGACAACTAGCATTTATCGAGGTTTAAAAGGCAGTTTAGCCCAATGCTTGACAGCTACTCGATAGATACCCTATCTATTGAGATTTAAGAAAATCAGTTTTTCAAATCTGATTTCATTCCAATCCGTGTATACATGTTTGGGCTTTCTTTTCTCACAACCCTAAACATATATAAGGATTGTGTTAAGAGCCGTCACAGCGGATGCACATCAATGCAAAAGTTTTTCATAAGCATATTGTGAATCAGAGACAATTTGTCCTAATTCATCTTTCTCTTCAAGAAGCTGCTATATTTGTACATCATAGGGTTTTGTAACCAAGGAGTTTCGTGATCTTCATCGTGTTAATGAACTGAAGAATTTTGCAGCCAACATCTTTCTCAAGTTGGTGTGTAAGCCACGTATTGGGATCCGTTTATCAATTGGTTAGTCACTAGTCAATCACGTACTGGGAGCCGTGCATTGAAAGGAGAGATTGTCACTACCGAATAAGTCCAATTGGGTATTGGGGTAAGGGTTCAACTGTAGGTTAGTATAAGGTATTGAGATTCTTTTACTTGTAACTGCTTGTTGTGATAATAGTGGATTTTCAAGAATGGTGACCTTAAAACCACCTGGTGGAGTTTTTGCCGTGTAAGTTTTCCCTATTCGTAAACAAATCATCGTGTCAACTTTATTTTTTACTACATATTAACTTAGTTGGTGATTTATTTGAGCTACCACACGTATTGCATGTTAATTAACTTAATTAATTCACTTGGTTAATTAATTGGTTAATTTACTTGGCTAATTAATTAGTTAATTTATCACAATAAATCAATACATTCTTGGTCTATCAAGTGTTATCAGAGCAAGCATATTCTGATTAGATTTTAATCTTTGCTATGTGATCCATTGACCCCTGTTTGTCATGGATAGAAGACAGTCTCTTATTATACATTCTTTATTTAATGGCACTAACTATGCATACTAGAAAGTACGCATGAGAGCTTTCTTGTAGTCATTAGATGAAAAAGTGTGGCAAGCTGTGGAGATAGACTGGACTAAGCCAAAGGAAGCGTCGGCCCACTAGGATGATGCTAAGATCAAGGCGGCTAAATTCAACAGCAGGGCATTGAATGCTTTATTTAGTACGGTCACAAATGAGGAGTTCAAAAGATATACTCTACTGAAACTGCAAAAGAAGCATGGACCATCCTTCAAACAACCTATAAAGGAACTAAGGCCATCAAAGATTCAAAGTTTCAAAGGCTTACTACAAGCTTTGAAGAGATTAAGATGGAGGAGGATGAGACTTTTGATGAGTTCTATGCCAAGTTGAAGGACATAGTGAACTTTGCGTTTAATCTTGGAAAAACCATTCCCAAACCCAAGATTGTTAGGAAGGTGTTTAGATCTCTTCTAGAGAAATTCAATGCCAAGATCACTGTTATTGAGGAATCAAAGGACATTGACCAAATTCCTTTGATAGAGCTGGTTGGCAATCTACAGACCTATGAGTTTGGTTTGACAAGGATTGGGAAAGGTAGTAAGGGCAAGAGTATGGCATTGAAGGTTAAAAGCAGTGATACTGATGAGTCTTCAGACGATGAAGATTTTAAGATGAAATCTTATATCACCAGGCAATTCAAAAAGTTTATAAAGAATACCAATGCCAAAGGATTTGACAAAGATCGCAAGCAATCCAGTTCGACTCAATTCAAGAACCAAGACAAAGGAAAGAAGGATGCTAGGGATGAAGGTCAATACACTGTTCCTTCAGGACCAAAGTGCTTTGGGTGTCAAGACTTCGGTCACATGAAACAAGTGTGCTCTACGTATCTCAAGACCATTGGGAAGAGCAAGGCACTTACTGCTACTTTGAGCGACATCGAGTTTGATGATGATTCTGATAATAAGGATGATGGAATCCTAAATGCATTTACTGCCACTGTAAATCCTGCTGAGGAGATTGTAGAAGATGTGGATGAAGAAGAGGACTTGTTGAAGCCTAAATTTGAGAAGATGGATGAATAAGATGACATTCACACAGCCTATGCAAAATTATACAAGGTCTCAGAAAAGTATGAAAAATTGTATAGGTTGGCCACTAAGAAACTCAGTGAAGTGGAGCTTGAACAAGAAGAAATCTCCATGAAGTTTGATAAAGTCAATCAGACCATTAAAGCACTGAGATTTGAGAATAATTTCTTAGCTGAGAAGACCAAGAAGCTTGAGGCAGAGTTGTTTCAAATCAGAGCTCAGTTGGAGAGGACTTCAAGTGCAAAGCTTAAAGAGATGCTTAGTCTTTAGAAATCTGCTTCCGATCGAACTAGTTTAGGGTATGATTTCTCTTCTCCTAGTATTGCTTCTACGTGTACTACTGTTTTTGTTTCTTCTACTAATAATGTTGAATCTGAGAACAATGATATGAAAAATGTGTTAACTAGTGAGAACAAAGACAAGGGTAAATCTATCTTACGAGCACCCCTTAAGCTGGATAAGAAAGAAATAAAAATCCTAGAGCTAAGAAGGGAAATACTCAAAAACCCTAAATAGAAGAAGCAGCATCCCTGTCATTACTGTGGAGCGACTGGACATATTTGACTTAATTGCTATAAGTGGTTAGTCACTCAATAGAGCAATAGTATGATCTCATATGGAAACCAGAATCAGTTTCCATCCTCCTTTGCTCCTCTTGAATCAAAAAGAATCAAATTGTTTTATATATGATTGCAAGCGTGTTTTCTAGGAAATGTGTAAGTTATAGAATGTACCTCAAAGGTGATAATCCCCATCAAGCAGTCATGATTGTATGTGAGTTAAAGTGATTTTCTCATATCTCAAATCGTCATAATATATAGACACTTATACAATCTTGTGATGTTTTTCATACACCACACACAATACTCTTTACTACTCTTGATATATGTGCATGTACAATATAATTTGGTCATCACAAGGGATACATGTGTTAATATATGCTCACTAAATTGTCTTGACTTATTTTTGAAATATAAAATTGGTTAAACTTGTTGTGTGTGTGTGTGTGGATCTAAATTCGTGACATTTTTCTTAATGAGAGATGTTTTTGAGAGCTTAAAATGTTGTTTGGATCTTTGATTGAGTAGCATGTTTGATTGCATTCATGTCTGTGTTTTTCTCTTCTTTGAAAAACTGTTTTTAAGGCTTCTCGATAGCTCCTTCTGACAATTTTAATTCTCGATAGCTCTCGACACCTCTCGATCCATCGAGAAACTGGGATTTTTATATAAAGAGTCAGCGCAATTTCCATTTCATTTTTCTTGATCTCTCTTGATCCTTTCTAACTTCTCACCTTCCCAAACACTTTTCTCTCACTCCAAACCTCATTCCCAAGTGTTTTTTGGCCTAAATCAAGCTTTTCTTCATTGGTAAGGGTCCTTAATCCTTAATTCTTCATGCATTTCATGCATTAGACCTAGGTTTTTGGGTTTTTAAAGAATTTTTGGGGTTTTTCAAAATTGATGAAGTTTTTTGTGAAATTTTTGGGATGGGTTTTGTGTAAACGATCCTAAATGTTCATGCATTGCATCACATTTGCATTTTTAACAATGTTCATGCATTTTAGATATGTGATTACTATGTTAAAATGTTGTGTGTTGATAGGACTGGATTGGGCTGAACCCATAATGTTTTTTCTATTGCATGTCACATGTTCATGCCTTTTTCATGCATACGTACCAATTTTGTTTCTATCATATTGATATTAAATTGTTTGGTACTTTTCTGCGTATCTCTCTCTCTCTCTCTCTCTCTCTCTCTCTCTCTCTCTCGATTAGTTACTCTCTCGCGATTAGTTACTCTATGGCACCTAAACAAAAATCTATTTCGTCCCGAAACTCTCTTTGTTCTGGGGCATCTTCTTCTTCTTCCCCTTCTGATTCTACTCTATCTCACGTTCGGTTCCATGATGATAAAGCCCGTAAGGACTTTTTAGAGAATTTTTCACGACGAGGCATTCATTCGAAACACCAAGTCATTCTATCAGACTTTTCCAATACTGACCTTCCCACTATCATCTATAATAGGGGTTAGGAGTAATTATGTGGCATCCTTGTCACTTGTCCATCTGTAATCATACAGGAGTTTTACTCCAATATACACGAATTCGATTATACAGTACCTCATTTTATCACTTGCATTCGAGGTACGCGCATTGTAGTCACTCTAGATCTTATATCTGAGATGCTACATGTTCCGAGGGTAGAGTTTATTGACTACCCCGATTGTGAGCGTCTGAGAACTGTGTCCAAAGACGAGCTCTCGTCTCGCTTTTGTGAGACACCCTCATCTTGGGGTGACCGTCAAAACACCCCTTGCTTAGGCTTTGCAAAAGGTCTGAGATTCCTTAACATGGTGATGACATTCATTCTCCATCCTTTGTCTCACTGTAACTCTATCACAGAGCCTCGTGCTCAATTTTTGTTGTCTCTCCTTGATGGACTCTCTATAGACTTTCTTTTTCACTTCATTCTTTCCCTCATAGATGTCTATAGGGATACAACAACTCATGATAAGCTAATTTCTCCTTCGGCTATCACCCAGATTCTCTGCCACTTTTCTGTCTCCTATCCAGAGTTCACACATTTCTCTCCTATGCCATAGATGCTGCGACTGTTAGATGAAGCGAGGCCCAGGTTCGACCGAAGCGGCCACAGACAGAGGCAGTGACTTCTCCAGCTTCTTCTACTCCTTCCACATCCGCTCCTTTTTCATCGACAGGTGGTATGACCCTCGAGGTGGTCATAACGCAACTGTAGTGCATGGATGCTCGCCTTGACACACTCAGTGATGAGTTGTGTCAGGTGAACACCCGTGTCGGTCGTATTACTCGACGACAAGCTCGCCTTGGTTGCTTTGTAGAGTCTCCCTCTCCTTCTCTAGAGGCATCTGAGGATGAGGATGATGATGGTGACTGCGACGACGACGATGATGAGGATGCTAGCTCTTCTAGTGATGATGACATGATTGCTTGATTTACTTACCCTTTGTCATTCGTAACAAAAAGGGGAAGTAGTTTTGAGATGAGAGTAGTAATGTATTTAGGGGAGAGTTAAAATAGAACATTTTTGTGATAAGGGGAAAGGATGTAGTGAAGACTTATGTATTTTTCTTTTCTTTTCTTCTTTTATAGATACATTGTTCTTATTTTGTGATAGCAAACTTTGTACTTATGATATATATATATATATATATGATGAGGTTGTTATCATAGTTCTTTCACCTATCTCTACGTGTGTTGTTTCTTTTTTCTCTTTATGCACATACTTCTTATATATCGTATACAATCTTTTATTTCTGTTTCACACTACGATGTCGTGATGAGTTTTGTTTAAAGTGTTTCAGAAATACAGGTTGTCAAAATCTTTCTTACCAAGAACTCTCTTCTTGCAAAGTTTTTCAAGAGTTTGTATTAGGATAGATTTTATTGTATTCAACAAATGAATATGAGTTGAGCGATTTATGACTTCTCTCATATGTTCATTTGTTTGTTGTGGTTTTGTCACAGATTGCCAAAGGGGGAGATTGTTAGGACATATGTGAACATGTTAGGAACATATGTCAATATAAAATTGGCTAATCATTTGATAAAATGCAATTTACTTGTAATTGGGTAGATCTAGGATGTGTTTAATGCTTCAAGGAACAAGGTTTTAAGTTTAAGTGTTAAAACCATGCAAGTCTGTCCAAGAAACAAGTGAAGAAGTGCTAGATTTTAAAACTCGACAAATAGCATCTATTGAGGTTTAAAAGGCAGTTTAGCTCGATACACGACAGCTGCTCGATAGATATCCTATCAATCGAGATTTAAGAAAATCAGTTTTTCATATTTAATTTCACTCAAATCTGTGTATACATGTTTGGGCTTTCTTTTCTCACAACCCTAAACATATATAAGAATTGTTTTAAGGGTCGTCACAGCGGATGCACATCAATGCAAAAGTTTTTCATAAGCATATTGTGAACCAGAGGACAATTTGTCCTAATTCATCTTTCTCTTCAAGAAGCTGCTGTATTTGTACACCATAGGGTTTTGGAACAAAAGAGTTTCGTAATTTTTATCGTATTGATGAACTGAAGAACTTTGCAGCCTACATCTTTTTCAATTTGGTGTGTAAGCCGTGTACTTGGATCTACGCATTGATTGGTTAATCACGTACTGGGAATCATGCATTGAAAGGAGTGATTGTTACTACAAAACAAGTCCAACTGAGTATTGAGGTAAAGGTTCAACTGTAAGTTGGTATAAAGTACTAGGATTCCTTTACTTGTAACCGTTTGTTGTGATAATAGTGGATACTCAGGAGTGGTGACCTTAAAATCACCCGATAAAGTTTTTGCCGTGTAGTTTTTTCCCATTTGTAAACAAATCACCACGTCAACTTTTTTTTTTCGCTGCATATTAACTTAGTTGGTGATTTGTTTTGCTACCACGTGTATTGCATGTTAATTAACTTAATTAATTCACTTGGCTAATTAATTGGTTAATTTATCATAAGGGGTCAATACATTCTTGGCGTATCAAAAAGGATTAGCCCCTTAATCCCAACATAGTTTCATCCCAACCAGCTGCTCACTTTTTATCCATTTGTGCAGCTCACTTATATTTTTTAAGACAACTTTTTTCCCCCTTTTTTATCATAAACATGCTCTGTAGTGTAAGGGACAAATTGAAACATTTTACATTTTTTATAGAATAGTATAACAATCGAATGGGAAAATTGGGCAAACTTTATGGACCAATTATGGTTTTGACCCACTTATAATAGAACCCATCAACTCGCAACAAGAGAACTCTGTTACCAATTATCTTAAATTTTACATTTTTTATAGAATAGTATAACAATCGAATGGGAAAATTGGGCAAACTTTATGGACCAATTATGGTTTTGACCCACTTATAATAGAACCCATCAACTCGCAACAAGAGAACTCTGTTACCAATTATCTTAAATACATAGTAATCTTCTAATTGCACACACAGTAAAACATGTAAAACGAGGAAAGTGCCTATCATAATTCCAATAAAATGAATAATTTAACATCATGTTCATGTGTGTACCAAATTAAGAGCATTAACATGAACACCACCAACCTGGCGAGGAAGAGTTACTATTGATTGGTACTCGTGCATAACCCAGTTGGTCCTGACCCCATCACGAACACGACCTCTATGGAACACTAGAGTCTTCTTTGTACCAATCACATCGTCGGTGCCTTTAGCTTTGATCTTCCTATCTTTACCTGTGACTTTCCAGTACCCGGATTTGGTAGCCCTGTTCGTTCTGTTACTGTTGGAGCTCTTGTAATCCCGGGGA